>NW_022263706.1:0-45162 GCF_002021735.2 Oncorhynchus kisutch
ACCCGACCGGGAGCATAACCAATCAGAGCTGCAGTAGGCCTATATGCAAAATGACCATTGCCATATATGGATCAATGCCATTAACTTTGAACTGGACTGTGTTTACAGCTGTGGTCATGAGTAGATGTGCTTGTTTTGAGATCAAAGCAAGAGCTTCATGTAGTCACGTGTTCATATTCTTTGCTATTTAGTGAGCTATTAGCCCAGTTCTAGATCATTTGTCATCAGCAAAGATGGTTGATTGCTTCCTACAAGAACACAAAACATGTACATTTCTAGATATCTTTGAAAAGCAAGACAGATTAACATATATATTTTTGTCTTAAAGGGGCAGTGTTGTATTTTGAGACAGGCTTAAATAAACTAAGTAACCAATAGTCATAGGGGAGCATAGTTTGTCTGATTCTCTGTAATAATGGTATGGGAATAATAATTCATTTGATTTGTAAAATGGTTTCTGCATCAAACACAAAAACATTTTCAGTCACCTCCTTGTCTGAAGGACAAGTGGATAAACAGGTTAATGGACTACAATGAACCCCACACATTGGCTGTTACTGTAGGCTGAATGATAGAAACAGCTAATCCATGTTCAAATGTTATGGGATGCATTTTCTCCACTCTGGTAGGCCTCCCATTATGATCAAATAGCCAGTGCAGTCTACTTGGCCACTGTTAAACTATGCTTAAAGCAGGTACAGCCTCAGTGTTCACAGTAAACATGCACTGGAAGGTGCACAGAATCTTTCACAACGTTCAAGTTTGTGCTCATCAAACTTAAATGATCTCAGTGCCAGAAAAATTTAGGGAATTATTGCTCACGACCCCACAAATAAATCCTTCTACGCTTCGATAAACACTGCTCTACCTCACCCAGACCTGTATTACTTTGACTGTTTTCTGGTCCAAGCAGAGGGCAAAGTGTGCGTTTCACTAGCCAATCTGCTTGCTCTCTGGCTACGTGGAGAGTAGTGTGGCCCACAAATGAGTGACAAATTATTTCAAGTCATCAGTCTCAAGTCAAACTTGGGTCCCAAGTCTTGAGGCTCCAAGTCGAAGTCAAGCATAAAGTTAATTTATTTTGTGTCGAATCTGAAGTCCATCAAATATGTGACTTGAGTCAGACTCGAGACCAAGTCATGTGACTCGAGTCCATAACTCTGCACATTGATGCAACTGTAGTAAACTATCCAAAGTCTACTTCACCAACTGCTTACCTTGAAAGTTGGACTTGCATATAGTGGCTGCTTCCTTCATTGCCTCTCCTGAAAAAACAAACCCACAACAGTTGATTGAGACAGGATATCAACACCTGATATACCCCCTCAATAATACCTCAGAATACATAGGAAGAGCAGTTGAGAGAGTCAGGACAGCGAGTCAGTGGAGAGTCATGAGAGGGAGTCAGGATGGAGAGTCAGTGGAGATAGACAGGAGAGAGAGTCAGGACAGAGAGTCACTGGAGAGTCATGAGAGAGTAGGGACAGAGGTCACTGGAGAGAGAGTCAGGACAGAAAATCAGTACAGAGAGTCAGTGGAGAGAGTCAGTGGAGAGTCAGAAGAGATAGTCAAGCCAGCGAGTCAGTGGAGAGAAAGTTAGTGGAGAGAGAGAGAGTATGTGGAGAGAGAGAGTAAGTGGAGAGAGAGAGTCAGTGGAGAGAGCGAGTCAGTGGAGAGAGCGAGTCAGAGAATCAGTGGAGAGTCAGTGGAGAGAACGAGTCAGAGAATCAGTGGAGAGAGAGAGTCAGTGGAGAGAGAGAGTCAGTGGAGAGAGAGAGTCAGGAGAGAGAGAGAAAGTCAGAACAGAGAGAATGAACAGTCTTGATCGTAAGGAATACAAAGCTCTTAATGGTAAATCATTACCTCCCTTGTGTGTGTGTGCTTAATTACTAAGGCAAGGCACTCATTCACCAACAATTCCTTTTTACTGTGTGTCTGTGCACGTAGGTGTGTGATGTGTGTGTTTGTGTAAAACCCAACATACCTTCACTGACACAAATAAGTTAATGTTGAAGGTGAAGGCATCGTCATGGCATAGATAAGGGAGGGGCTTTGGATCCTGAAACAGGAAGTGGAGCATGAAGAGCCACAACACTCTTAGAAAAAAGGGTTCTTCAGCTGTCCCATGGGAGAACCCTTTTGGTTCCATGTTGAACCTTTTTGGTTTCAGGTTGAACCCTTTTGGATTCCATGTAGAAAATTGAGCCCAAAAGGGTTCTACCTGGAACCAAACAGGTTCTTCAAAGGGTTCTCCTATGGGGACAGCTGAATAACCCTTTAGATTCTAGATGCCACCTTTTTTTCTAACACAGTGTGGATACTGGCTCTCATTACTAAAAGCTTACCTGAATGGTGAAAATGTAAGTGTTAATGTAATGTAAAATACATCCAGACCAACCGTACTATAATGTAATGTAAAATACATCCAGACCAACCGTACTATAATGTAATGTAAAATACATCCTGACCAACCGTACTATAATGTAATGTAAAATACATCCTGACCAACCGTACTATAATGTAATGTAAAATACATCCTGACCAACCGTACTATAATGTAATGTAAAATACATCCAGACCACCCACAGTATAATGTAATGTAAAATACATCCTGACCACCCACAGTATACTGTAATGTAAAATACATCCAGACCACCCACAGTATAATGTAATGTAAAATACATCCAGACCACCCACAGTATAATGTAATGTAAAATACATCCTGACCAACCACAGTATAATGTAATGTAAAATACATCCTGACCACCCACAGTATAATGTAATGTAAAATACATCCTGACCAACCGTACTATAATGTAATGTAAAATACATCCTGACCACCCACAGTATAATGTAATGTAAAATACATCCTGACCACCCGTACTATAATGTAATGTAAAATACATCCTGACCACCCACAGTATAATGTAATGTAAAATACATCCAGACCATCTGTACAATAATGTAATGTTGAAAATACATCCTGACCATCCACAGTATAATGTAATGTTGAAAATACATCCTGACCATCCACAGTATAATGTAATGTAAAATACATCCTGACCAACCGTACTATAATGTAATGTAAAATACATCCAGACCACCCGCAGTAGAATGTAAAATACATCCAGACCACCCGCAGTAGAATGTAAAATACATCCAGACCACCCGCAGTAGAATGTAAAAATACACCCAGACCACCCGCAGTAGAATGTAAATACATCCAGACCACCCGCAGTAGAATGTAAAATACATCCAGACCACCCGCATAAGAATGTAAAATACATCCAGACCACCCATAATGTAATGTAAAATACATCCAAACCACCCGTAATGTAAAATACATCCAGACCACCCGCAGTATACTATAGGGCAGCAGGACCACCAGGTCTATACTATATTACACTACTATACTGTTTGTGTTCTTCACCTGGACAGTGTTGGGCTCAGCGAAGGGCAGCAGGGCCTCCATAGGAACCACCCAGGGTGAGATGGTTGTCCCAAAGTTCTTCCCCAGAAACGGACCCAGAGGAACGTACTCCCACGCCTGGATATCCCTGGCTGGAACACACACAGGAAGAAGAGTGGTTACCCTTTATTTGACCATTAGATGTTGAACTGGTATTTACTGAATATTCCTCAGTGGACACACAGATCACAGGTAGGTTTGAATACTATGTAACCTGCCCAGTGATGAGTCCATCCTATGTTGATTGGATGATCGTAGACCAACACAGCTAAAGTACCTGTACTAACAGTACCTGTGCATAGCTTCAAAACCTTGGTATTGTGTAGGTGAAGTTGTGGGATGTTCAACTGAACTACTGGTCTTTTTGACTATTGACAATCCAGGAACTATTCTATGAAATATTGTGTTGAGGGATGTGATAAATGATCATGTACTGTAGTCAGCAGGAAAATCTATTTCAACTATCAGTACCCCCTCTACTCTACATATTAACCCAGGTGGAACCTGGCTCAGACTCCCTTACATCTGGGAGTCTGAGCCGCAGGGGTGGAAAATGCATCCCAAATGGCACCCTATTCCCTATATAGTGCATTCCTTTTGACCAAAGCCCTTAGAGTGCTATACCCTGAGTGGAAAAAACATTATGAACACCTGCCTTTTCCATGACAGACTGACCAGGTGAAAGCTAAGATCCCTTATTGATGTCACTTGTTAAATCCACTTCAATCGGTGTAGATGAAGGGGAGGAGACGGGTGAAAGCTAAGATCCCTTATTGATGTCACTTGTTAAATCCACTTCAATCAGTGTAGATGAAGGGGAGGAGACAGGTTAAAGAAGGATTGTTAAGCCTTGAGACATGGATTGTGTATGTGTGTTATTCAGAGGGTGACTGGGCAAGACACAATATTGAAGTGCCTTTGAACAGGGTATGGCAGTAGGTGCCAGGCGCACTGGTTTGTGTCAAGAACTGCAACGCTGCTGGGTTTTTCACACTTAACAGTTTCCTGTGTGTATCAAGAATGGTCCACCACCCAAAGGACATCCAACCAACTTGACACAACTGTGGGAAGCAGTGGAGTCGATATGGGATCTGGCAAACAAATAATAAGGTGAAGCCTAGTAGGCTGCGTTCCAAATAGCACCCTATTCCGTACAGTGGTGGTAAAAGTACCCAATTGCCATACTTAAGTAAAGATACCTTAATAGAAAATGAAAAGTGAAAGTCCAGCATTATACTACTTGAGTAAAAGACTAAAAGTATTTGGTTTTAAATATCCATAAGTATAAAAAGTAAAAGTAAAAATAATGTCAAATTCCTTATATTTAGCAAACCAGACGGCACACTTGTTTTTTAAATTTACGGATAGCCAGGGGCACACTCCACCACTCAGACATCATTTACAAAGAAAGCATTTGTGTTTATTGCGTCCGCCAGATCAGAGGCAGTAGGGATGACCAGGGATGTTCTCTTGAGAGAGAAAGAGACAGAGAGAGAGACAGATCGCGACAGAAAGAGAGATGGAGAGAAGACGATCTTGAAATCTCAAGGCTACAGTCGAAACCACTCCTCCTCCTGAGATCCTTCTGCCTCATCAATAATCTGTCATGTTTTCCTGAGTAACTTACCCTGATCCCAGTGACTAAATATGAAATGTTTACACAACATTTATAATGCAGAACTAAATTAAGGAACTTAAGTTAGTGTTATTATGGAAAGTGGATGTTTTTCAATTAGTGTTATTGACGTTAGGATTTTTCATTTACTGATATATCATTTTTGGCTAAGGATTCTACTATTGGCTGTTATAGTCGATAGATACATTCTTTTGAAAATAAAGAAATACGGTATGGTGCTTATTAATGTCTTAAAGTGGGCTGTGTAGGTGTGTGTGTATGCACATATGACTGTGTACATAAGTGAGTAAGTGTGTGTGTGTTATCGTGACTTGTGAGTGTTTTCATGAGTGAGTAAGCGTGTGAGTGTGTGTGTAGTTGTTAGTGACTGTGTGTGTACTCATGTGTGTGTGTGCATGAGTCTGAGAGTGAGTGTGTGTATAAGTGTGTGTGTGTGAGGCCTTACCACTCCAGTCATTCATTAGCACCATGCCAAAGATGTGTTGGTGGGCTCTCTCTATGGGAATGGGCTCACCAAGACGATTACCTCCACCTACAAAGAATGCCTGAGAGAGAAAAAAAGAGCCAGCGAGAGACATAGAGAAAGAGAGCCAGCGAGAGAGAGAGAGAGAGAGAGACAGAGAAAGAGAGCCAGCGAGAGAGAGAGACATAGAGAAAGAGAGCCAGCGAGAGAAAGAGAGAGACATAGAAAGAGAGCCAGTGAGAGAGACAGAGAAAGAGAGCCAGCGAGAGAGAGAGAGACAGAGAGAAAGAGAGCCAGCGAGAGAGAGACATCGAGAGAGAGACATAGAGAGAGAAAGAAAGCCAGCGAGAGAGAGAGCGACATAGAGAGAGAAAGAGAGCCAGCCAGAGAGAGAGAGAAAGAGAGCCAGCCAGAGAGAGAGACAGAGAAAGAGAGCCAGCGAGAGAGAGAGCGACATAGAGAGAGAAAGAGAGCCAGCGAGAGAGAGAGACATAGAGAGAGAAAGAGAGCCAGCGAGAGAGAGAGCGACATAGAGAGAGAAAGAGAGCCAGCCAGACATAGAGAGAGAAAGAGAGCCAGCCAGAGAGAGAGACAGAGAAAGAGAGCCAGCGAGAGAGACAGAGAGAGGAAGAGCCAGCGAGAGAGAGAGCGACATAGAGAGAAAGAGAGCCAGCGAGAGAGAGAGACATAGAAAGAGAGCCAGCGAGAGAGGGAGACAGAGAGAAAGAGAGCCAGCGAGAGAGAGAGCGACATAGAGAGAAAGAGAGCCAGCGAGAGAGAGTGACAGAGAGAAAGAGAGCCAGCGAGAGAGCGACATAGAGAGAGAAAGAGAGCCAGCGAGAGCGAGAGCGACATAGAGAGAAAGAGAGCCAGCGAGAGAGAGTGACATAGAGAGAAAGAGAGCCAGCGAGAGAGCGACATAGAGAGAGAAAGAGAGCCAGCGAGAGAGCGACATAGAGAGAGAAAGAGAGCCAGCGAGAGAGAGACAGAGAGAGAAAGAGAGCCAGCGAGAGAGAGACATAGAGAGAGAAAGAGAGCCAGCGAGAGAGCAACATAGAGAGAGAAAGAGAGCCAGCGAGAGAGACAGAGAGAGAAAGAGAGCCAGCGAGAGAGAGACAGAGAGAGAAAGAGAGCCAGCGAGAGAAAGACATAGAGAGAGAAAGACAGCCAGCGAGAGAGAGCGACATAGAGAGAAGGAGAGCCAGCAAGAGAGAGACAGAGAGAGAAAGAGAGCCAGCGAGAGACAGACATAGAGAGAGAAAGAGAGCCAGCGAGATAGCGACATAGAGATAAAGAGAGCCAGCGAGAGAGAGACAGAGAGAGAAAGAGAGCCAGCGAGAGAGAGAGAAAGAGCCAGCGAGAGAGAGCGACATAGAGAGAAAGAGAGCCAGCAAGAGAGAGACAGAGAGAGAGAAAGAGAGCCAGTGAGAGAGAGACAGAGAAAGAGAGCCAGCGAGAGAGAGACAGAGAGAGAAAGAGAGCCAGCGAGAGAGAGAGACATAGAGAGAGAAAGAGAGCCAGCGAGAGAGAGAGACATAGAGAGAGAAAGAGAGCCAGCGAGAGAGAGAAAGAGAGAGAAAGAGAGCCAGCGAGAGAGAGAAAGAGAGCCAGCGAGAGAGAGACAGAGAGAAAGAGAGCCAGCGAGAGAGAGACAGAGAGAGAAAGAGAGCCAGCGAGAGAGAGAGACAGAGAGAGAAAGAGAGCCAGCGAGAGAGAGAGACAGAGAGAGAAAGAGAGCCAGCGAGAGAGAGACAGAGAGAGAAAGAGAGCCAGCGAGAGAGAGACAGAGAGAGAAAGAGAGCCAGCGAGAGAGAGACAGAGAGAGAAAGAGAGCCAGCGAGAGAGAGAGACATAGAGAGAGAAAGAGAGCCAGCGAGAGAGAGACAGAGAGAAAGAGAGCCAGTGAGAGAGAGACAGAGAGAAAGAGAGCCAGTGAGAGAGAGACAGAGAGAGAAAGAGAGCCAGCGAGAGAGAGAGACAGAGAGAGAAAGAGAGCCAGCAAGAGAGAGACAGAGAGAGACAGAGAACCAGCAAGAGAGAGACAGAGAGAGAAAGAGAGCCAGCGAGAGAGAGACAGAGAGAGAAAAAGAGCCAGCGAAAGAGAAAGAGAGAGAGAGAAAGAGAGCGAGCGAGAGAAATTAGATAAAAGGCAGAGAAAGAGAGTGAGAGATACAGGTCATTGTTTTGTGATGCCATTGATATGAACCATCTCCTTGGTTGTAATAAAGTGTAGCTATATAAAGTGTATACTGACCATCTCCAGCTCAATGTCCAGCTGCTTGGACTGGCCAAACACAGGAGGCTTAGCTAAGAGAGAACACAATGGAAGAGGAAGACCGTTAGTGAGGGACACAAAAACAAAGTGACACTGGTCTGAGAGGTTTTGTGTGTGTGTGTGTGTGTGTGTGTGTGTGTGTGTGTGTGTGTGTGTGTGTGTTTCTCTTTGAATTCAGAGTCTGCTTTGATTTTCAGACTAGGTGTTGTGTTTCATTACATTGGTCGGGTCTCATCTGTCCAGAGGGTCTGCGTATGGGGGTCCCAGACACCACTATGGAAGAGGCCCTGCCATGATACCCCACGGGCAGCCTCAACCTGAGGGACACAATCAGTCAGTCAAACAAACATAATAATCATTTGGGGGGGGGGGGGGGGGGGGGGTTATATTTGTCCTGTCACACACAAGTGTTTCTTGCATATCCCAACTCCCCCTAAGACAGCCACAGGGAGTGTGATCACTATTGTCAAGAGCCCCTAGAGACATTGGGGTTAAGTGCCTTGCTCAAGGGCACAGGGACCAATTTTTTTCACCTTATCAGCTCCGGGATTGGAACCAGCAACCTTTAGGTTACTGGCCCAACACTCTAACCTTGAGGCTACCAATCAATTATTCAGCCAGCCAGCCAGTCCAATAAACAGGCAATTAGTCAGTCAGCCAGCCAGTCAAACAAACAGCTAGTCAATCAGTCAGGCAATCGTTCAGTTAATCAACCAATCAATCAGTTTGTTTATAGCATTGTACAAATACAGAAACACGGATCCAGAGAGAGTAAGAAATGAAGAGAAATGGAAAGAGACAGAAAGAAGAGAGGTTCTACATAGAGGTTCCCAACCGTGACAAAGACAACAGCCATATGAACAGCAGCTGTGGTGTCTGAAGGATGGTGCAGTGTTGGACTGCAGACTCACTGACTGGAAGGATGGTGCAGTGTTGGACTGCAGACTCACTGACTGACTGACTGACTGGAAGGATGGTGCAGTGTTGGACTGCAGACTCACTGACTGACTGACTGGAAGGATGGTGTAGTGTTGGACTGCAGAGTCACTGACTGACTGACTGACTGGAAGGATGGTGCAGTGTTGGACTGCAGACTCACTGACTGACTGACTGGAAGGATGGTGCAGTGTTGGACTGCAGACTCACTGACTGACTGACTGGAAGGATGGTGTAGTGTTGGACTGCAGAGTCACTGACTGACTGACTGACTGACTGGAAGGATGGTGCAGTGTTGGACTGCAGACTCACTGACTGACTGACTGGAAGGATGGTGCAGTGTTGGACTGCAGACTCACTGACTGACTGACTGGAAGGATGGTGTAGTGTTGGACTGCAGAGTCACTGACTGACTGACTGACTGGAAGGATGGTGCAGTGTTGGACTGCAGACTCACTGACTGACTGACTGGAAGGATGGTGCAGTGTTGGACTGCAGACTCACTGACTGACTGACTGGAAGGATGGTGTAGTGTTGGACTGCAGAGTCACTGACTGACTGACTGACTGGAAGGATGGTGCAGTGTTGGACTGCAGACTCACTGACTGGAAGGATGGTGCAGTGTTGGACTGCAGACTCACTGACTGACTGACTGGAAGGATGGTGTAGTGTTGGACTGCAGAGTCACTGACTGACTGACTGACTGGAAGGATGGTGCAGTGTTGGACTGCAGACTCACTGACTGGAAGGATGGTGCAGTTTGTGAAAGCACTGAAACCGCCCGAGTGCTCCAGTCAATTAGAGAAAACTAATTGTGTCCCTCACACGTCATAGGTCACAGTACAGCACCAGGCCGTAGCACGTTTCTCTCTCTTTCTCCCTCTCTATCTTGTTCTCTCACTTTTAATTCTTATTTCATCCTTTCTCTTTTCTTATTTTTCCCTCTTATTCTCTCCTCTTCTGTCTCTCTTTTTATTTATCATTTCTTTTTCTCTCTGTGTCTCTCTCCAAATAACCACCAGGAGAGATAAAAACAACTCAAACAAGAAAAGCTACATTGTAATCTGAGGAGTTTGACTTCTAGTGGATGGTTTTCAGAGAACCTGACCAATATGGTTAATTAGTGAGTTACTCTGTCTACATCTAATAATATGGTTAGTTAGTGAGTTACTCTGTCTACATCTAATAATATGGTTAGTTAGTGAGTTACTCTGTCTACATCTAATAATATGGTTAGTTAGTGAGTAACTCTGTCTACATCTAATAATATGGTTAGTTAGTGAGTTACTCTGTCTACATCTAATAATATGGTTAGTTAGTGAGTTACTCTGTCTACATCTAATAATATGGTTAGTTAGTGAGTTACTCTGTCTACATCTAATAATATGGTTAATTAGTGAGTTACTCTGTCTACATCTAATAATATGGTTAGTTAGTGAGTTACTCTGTCTACATCTAATAATATGGTTAGTTAGTGAGTTACTCTGTCTACATCTAATAATATGGTTAGTTAGTGAGTTACTCTGTCTACATCTAATAATATGGTTAGTTAGTATGTGGGGAATGAAAACAGAGATATACACTGAGTAAATAAAACATTAAGAACACCTTTCTAATACTGAGTTGCAACCCCCCTCCTCAATTCGTCAAGATCATGGACTACAAGATGTCAAAGCGTTCCACAGCGATGCTGTCCCATGTTGACTCCAATGCTTCCCACAGTTGTGTCAAGTTGACTGGATGTCCTTTGTGTGGTGGACCATTCTTGACACACACAGGAAACTGTTGAGTGTGTAAAACCCAGCAGCGTTGCAGTTCACGACAAAAACAGGTACGCCTGGCACCTACTACCATACCCTGTTCAAATGCACTTCAATCTTTTGTCTTGTCCCTCTGCACACATACACTATCTATGTTTCAATTGTCTCAATGATTAAATTATTATTTAACCTGTCTCCTCCCCTTCATCTACACTGATTGAAGAGGATTTGACAAGTGACATCAATAAGGGATCATCTTTCACCTGGATAGTCTATGTCACAGAAAGAGCAGATGTTCTTAATGTTTTGTCCACTCAGTGTAGTTGTGGAACAGGGAACCCTACAGGGAACCCTATTCCCTTTGTAGTTTACTACTTTGACAAGAGCTATTTTGGGCCGAGTGGCGCAGCAGTTTAGGCACTGCATCTCAGTGCTAGAGGCATCACTACAGACCCTGGTTCGATTCCAGGCTGCTTCACAACCGGCCGTGATTGGGAGTCCCATAGGGCGGCGTTCTTAACTGACTTGCCTAGTTAAGTAAAGGTAAAAAGGTAAAGGTAAAAATTAAAAAAAGTTGTGCACTATTTATTTTATTTTATTTAACTAGGCAAGTCAATTAAGAACAAATTCTTATTTTCAATGATGGTCTAGAAACAGTGGGTTAACTGCCTGTTCAGGGGCAGAATGACAGTTTTGTACCTTGTCAGCTCGGGGGTTTGAACTTGCAACCTTCCGGTTACTAGTTCAACGCTCTAACCACTAGGCTACCGGAATAGGATGCCATTTGGGACACAGATGAAGTGTTGGTTGTCATATCATACCAGTTGGGCATCAGGGCATTCTCCTTCCCTCGGAACATAATGCCAACATTGGTGGCATGGTCCCTGGATGAGTAGAAGTCAGTGTAGTCACCTGTGTGTGGTTATATATAGATACATGTTTGTGTGTGTGATGGAGAGAGAGAAAGAGGGCAATTAAGTGACACTGTTAAATATGTACAGTGAACCAATGATCAGCCTTCAGAACCTTTTATATCAACATTTAGCTAGCAAACAAATCTCACAATCACTAGTAAAGTTATATTGGTTAACAGCGCCCCCTCTTGTTCAAGCATTATACAAACACCTCAATTGCATTGTCTTGACTCCTCGCGTCCTATCTCCTTGCTTCCTTCTCAAACACATTGGATGATCCTCTCATCTGATACAGGGTCAGATTTTGTTTAATATCACTGAGAGTTAAAGTTAGCAATGGCAGAGCCATAAATCTGATTCTAGATCTATGCTTAGGGACAATTGTAGGACACATCAAGCTCAGTGAAGAGACAGGAGGAGTGAAATATTGGGTGCATGTCAATAGTCTCAAGTGGCTTCCTCTCCTTGCCTCTTGTCCTACTGTTAAACAACTCACCTATCTCAGCAGGCAGATGCATGATGGCTGAACTCTTATGGAAGAACCCTCTGAGACATATAAACACACACACATTACAGAAAAGTAAACCTGCTACAAACCAGAAAATTAAAGGATAAGGGAATACAAGAACATAATATGATTTTGATTGCGGCCAAAAACTATATCCTAAACAATTAATATAATAATTAAATATATTTGACATGAACTGTTGAAGTGTTATAGAAGTGATATAGAAGTGTAATTGAATATAGAAGTGCTATAAATTATATACGTGTTATTAATATAGAAGTGCTATAAAGTATAGAAGTGTTATAGAATATAGAAGTGTTATAGAGTATAGAAGTGTTAGAGTATAGAAGTGTTATAGAATATAGAAGTGATATAGAGTATAGAAATGTTATAGAGTATAGAAATGTTATAGAATATAGAAGTGCTGTAAAGTATAGAAGTGCTATAGAGTATAGAAGTGTTATAGAGTATAGAAGTGCTATAAAGTATAGAAGTGTTATAGAATATAGAAGTGTTATAGAGTATAGAAGTGTTATAAAGTATAGAAGTGTTATAGAATATAGAAGTGTTATGGAATATAGAAGTGCTATAGAGTATACAAGTGCTATAGAGTATAGAAGTGCTATAGAGTATAGAAGTGTTATAGAATATAGAAATGGTAGAGTATAGAAGTGTTATAGAATATAGAAGTGTTATGGAATATAGAAGTGCTATAGAGTATAGAAGTGCAATAGAGTATAGAAGTGCTATAGAGTACAGAAGTGTTAGAGTATAGAAGTGTTAGAGTATAGAAGTGTTATAGAATATAGAAGTGTTATAGAGTATAGAAATGTTATAGAGTATAGAAGTGTTATAGAATATAGAAGTGCTATAAAGTATAGAAGTGCTATAGAGTATAGAAGTGTTATAGAGTATAGAAGTGCTATAAAGTATAGAAGTGTTATAGAATATAGAAGTGTTATAGAATATAGAAATGTTAGAGTATAGAAGTGTTATAGAATATAGAAGTGTTATAGAATATAGAAATGCTATAGAGTATAGAAGTGTTATAGAGTATAGAAGTGCTATAAAGTATAGAAGTGTTATAGAATATAGAAGTGTTATAGAATATAGAAATGTTAGAGTATAGAAGTGTTATAGAATATAGAAGTGTTATAGAATATAGAAGTGCTATAGAGTATAGAAGTGGTATAGAGTATAGAAGTGTTAGAGTATAGAAGTGTTATAGAGTATAGAAGTGTTATAGAATATGGAAGTGTTATAGAATATAGAAGTGTTATAGAATATAGAAGTGTCATAGAATATAGAAATGTTATAGAATATAGAAGTGTTAGAGTATAGAAGTGTTATAGAGTATAGAAATGTTATAGAATATAGAAGTGTTATAGAGTATAGAAATGTTATAGAGTATAGAAGTGTTATAGAATATAGAAGTGCAATAAAGTATAGAAGTGCTATAGAGTATAGAAGTGTTATAGAGTATAGAAGTGCTATAAAGTATAGAAGTGTTATAGAATATAGAAATGTTATAGAATATAGAAATGTTAGAGTATAGAAGTGTTATAGAATATAGAAGTGTTATAGAATATAGAAGTGCTATAGAGTATAGAAGTGGTATAGAGTATAGAAGTGTTAGAGTATAGAAGTGTTATAGAGTATAGAAGTGTTATAGAATATGGAAGTGTTATAGAATATAGAAGTGTTATAGAATATAGAAGTGTCATAGAATATAGAAGTGTTATAGAATATAGAAGTGTTAGAGTATAGAAGTGTTATAGAGTATAGAAGTGTTATAGAATATGGAAGTGTTATAGAATATAGAAGTGTTATAGAATATAGAAGTGTCATAGAATATAGAAATGTTATAGAATATAGAAGTGTTATAGAATATAGAAGTGTCATAGAATATAGAAGTGTTATAGAGTATAGAAGTGTTATAGAATATAGAAGTGTTATAGAGTATAGAAGTGTTATAGAGTATAGAAGTGTTATAGAATATAGAAGTGTTATAGAGTATAGAAGTGTTAGAGTATAGAAGTGTTATAGAGTATAGAAGTGTTATAGAGTATAGAAGTGTTATAGAATATAGAAGTGTTATAGAGTATAGAAGTGTTATAGAGTATAGAAGGCAAAATCCAATAATTGTCAAAAAAAAAGGGCTACAGAAGTGCTGGAGGCTGACCTGCTCCTGAGGCTGACGTCGTCTCTGAGCGTGGTCTCGTTGGCAGACAGCAGCTGCTGTAGACTCCTCCTGGCCTCCCTCCATGCCTCGTACCCCAGACCCATGAACGCATTCAGGGTCGGCTAGTCGAGAGGTTGGAACATATGATGGAGGAAACGCATACAAATCTAAAGTATTATTTGATTTTATACTGTATATAGCCCTCATAACAAGTAACCCAGCCTGGACCCCCGAGGAGCAAGTAACAGCACAGTGGCAAGGAAAAACAACCTAAAAGGAAGAAACTTCAAGAGAAAACAGGCATGTTTGCAAGTTGAATGCAAGTCCAATTTGTTTTGACGTTGGTGTGGGGGCAGCTCTCACTCATGCAAGCAGGTCTCTTCATTGATGCCCCCAGGGGTGGAAATGGGGGGAACCGGGTTCCAGGAGTGAAAATATCCTCGGGGGAACCTGTGCATTTAAGATTGAATTCAAGGAGTGAAATCATGACAGAAAATATTCTTCTTTCATTTCCTGTTGATACCTCGTGTGATTTCAACAGCATGATGAGGCTTTCTCTCCTTGTCTCATTCCCCCATCAGCACTAATGTGACAGAACTGGACAGGCGAAAGACAATTCCCAGTAGGAATTCACCATTGTGCTTTAACGGATCCTGTTATGTCAGAGCAGCACCCAGCTGAAGGGGGGAGACAGTTGGGAGGCAGCAGCACACAAGGCCTCCAGACAATAGGGGCGGCAGGGTAGCCTAGTGGTTAGAGCGTTGGACTAGTAACCGGAAGGTTGCAAGTTCAAACCCCCGAGCTGACAAGGTACAATTCTGTCGTTCTGCCCCTGAACAGGCAGTTAACCCACTGTTCCTAGGCCGTCATTGAAAATAAGAATTTGTTCTTAACTGACTTGCCTAGTTAAATAAAGGTAAAAAAAAAAAAAAAATAGTAGTATTAGGGACCCATTCACAGGCAGAGGGCGAGAGGAGACACTTCAAACCAATTCACACTACTGGCTTGTAGATTTAATGTACTGTATAGTCCACAATATATGAAGCATACATCCTAATTGATGACTCGTATGGATTTTCTCAAGGAAGAAAAGCAGTGCATCGTGGCCATTGAATAGACCTACCCTCCTAGCATACTGCACTATTGGCTACATAAAGTAGGCCCATGTAGCTGTAAGTAAACTAGTGGAGATACATAGTAAACGTGCCATGTTACATTACCAGGTGAATGCATAATGTATATTGCCATCAGTGCCGATAAGAAATATCAACCATCAATACGAGACATTGAGGAGCATTATACATTTTGATGGCCTTACCTGGTCAAACACATCCTGGTGATTGGAGAGCACAGGGCCTCTGAAGAGTGATTTTATAACGCTCAAATCCAAAATCTGATCTCCAATCGCAACCCCAATCCGGTGCCTGGGCTAAGTGACACGAGACATTTGTGAAAACAGTAAACAGGAATGAAATACCAAAATGGAACGATATTGGAGAAGCTACTTTGTAAACTACAATGTTTCATCCAAGAGAACCTCACGTTTCCACAGTGGTGTGTAACATTTTATCCCAAGAAAATCTATTTACATGCCCTAGTTTTATGGCACAGGAGACAGTGTAGGAAACCCGATTCAACTAAAAGTACAACACATTTAGCGTCATACTCACATTTTCCGGTGTCGAGAACACGCCATATGGTAAATTGTGATAGGAGAAGTCGGACTTTTCGTCAATTTTTACAAAAGACATTTTGAAATTGCAGTTGTACTCCGGTATACTTTCCAAGGTAAGCAACAGCGTGAGTAACTTCTTCCAGATGTTGACCGCAGCCATAGGACAGCCCGCCTCCCACAGAATGAACCAACGACCAATAGGAAACGCTCTCTTATATCCACCCTTTTTCAAGAACTGTTATTAACCCAAAACGGTTTGAAAATGACTCAGCAAAAATGATGCGGTCTAGAACTGATTACCCTTTATTGATTGGGGTGTGATAAATATTACCCTATTAAAAAAGTTAAAAGTTACGAGTGACGTTATTTTGTGATATCAATGAAGTAGACTGTTAAACTGCGTTTACACAGGCAGCACAATCCTGATCTTTTTCCCACAAATGGGTATTTTGATCAATCACTAAATCTTTTCAGTCATATTTTTCAGAGCTGATCTGGTCAAAATGCAAATGAGTAATAAAAAAATATCAGAATTGGGCTGCCTGTGTAAAGGCATTATATGACAGTACTCATTAACATCCAGAACCACTTTTTGGACAATACTTCATTTGTTTTCTGAGAAAATTGTACCAAATGCATAACGTTTCAAATTTTCTAAAATGTGTTAGAGCTTTATTCAGATCAAAGTTAAGACAGTGAATAAACTAACATAAATACAGAACAATAAATTCAGGTCATACTCCTGTGCACCCATAAATGAACTTTATAATCCTCAAACGCACAAGCGGAAACATGCATACAGGCTATTCATAATCATATACTCTTTTACACAACAGATCACACAGTCTTTAAAATGACTCAATTATACAAAAAGGTCTGGGAGCAACGGCGCAATCCTGGTTTCTGCTCCCACTGATAATGTAAAACACAATCTGTTCCGTCGTCTTTGTCAGGCTACATACAGTCCAAAAGGAGGAATGGAAAGATCCTTGATGCTTTTTAACATGCTTGTTTTTTCTATGTTTTTTTTAACACCAGAAAAACACAGCCTTTCCAGTAGTAGCCAACAAAGTAATTAAAGCCCAATTAATCCATCTAAATATTGTAACAGTTTAAATCTTCAGATTTTTCATAAACCACAACATTTAAGGGATAAAAGAATTAAAACTACAAAAGGAAACAGGTTAAGTAAAAATACATTTACAAAGACAGTTTTTGCAGCTGACATGCATGATTTTAAAGTGTCCAATGGAATGGAGCGTTGCTCACAGAAACAACTTCAAATCAAAAGAGGAAACGGAGAAAGGAAGTGGTGGTTGATGGGTCATCTAAAAGCGCAGGCTTCCGGGTGGACATCGATTCACAGCAAACCTATTTTCAGATCTTCTGTATCTTCTCCCCGACGCAGACAGGGTTTGCTTTCCTGATCTTCTCCGCTGCGTCGGCCTTGTAGTTGAAAGTGCAGTTGTGAACGTCTGAGTACCGGTGCATGCTGCAGAACACGTTGCCGCATCGGCAGTCGAAGCCTGGGAACACAGACGGAAGAGTTTGAAGGTAAAAGAAAAAAGAAAATGGCTGACCGCCAAATGGATCTCCAGGATATAAAGTACATGCAGAGACAGAGCGAGAAAATGGGAACTATTAAGTCACTGCACTAAGCCAACAGGAGAATGTGTCAGAACCTTACCCGTGAGGCCGACTTTCTTGCGGCAGGAGAAGCAGCGATTCTTCTTGGCGGCTTTGGGTTGGTCTGAGTCCGAGGGTTTGTCCTGTCCGTCTACCGAGGCCTGGTCCGTGTCCTCGGATACCGATACAGACACTGGATGGATCACACAGAACAACAACTTTACAGTCTCGCCTTCTCAGCAATACTGCTGCAGCGTTAAAGGAATTCCCAATACCCATGCTTTTCAGGAGATGGCACTACAATTCACTGTGCTACAGACTAACGCTTCCATCACACAGACAGAGTCATTGCATTTTGGTACACCAGAAGTACATTCATTTCCAATGAAAACGCTGAGTTTGCCTTGCAGCATTGCAGAGCGTTCGGTGTGGTGCATACGGTGGATTTATCGATGTGTCAAACTGTCTGCGTAGACGACATGACAGAAATGGTAGCAGAAGGTGAATGTTGAACATTCGGAACATACATATCCAGATGTTGCGTACTATTTTGCGCAAGGACACTGTCAGTGTGATCGAAGGGGAAGCCTACTATGCTTGTTGCCACTTATCATATTTTCAGTAGGAAAAATAAAAAACAGCTGAAAAATGGACATTTTTACAACACATTTGCTTTTCTTTGTTTAGATTCACTTTTGAACATAATGGGTAGAAAAGCTGATCTTATCTGGCACAAAGCCAGCGCCCTTTCCCTGTCATGGAGAAGTCACAACAGAAGTGACTGGGTTATTGCATGGTGCCAGTACTTGCCTTTGGGTAAACGTATCACACAGTAAGCATTCAACTGTAAGAATGAAGTGTTAAAGTACTAACCAGTTCCTTTATTGTTCGTATCTTGATATTTTTTCCTCCTATTAACAAAGTAAACATTTTTATATACACATGTCCTTTTTAAGTTTATACAAAACCCATATTGTACAGTCTTGACCATATGGATATGAAGGGATGATTTTTAGAAGGGGCCTGAAGATTGGGACTGTGTCCTCTCAAAGAGCATCCGTTCTTCATTACCTTTGAATAGTAGTGGATGGGGTTTCTACAATACCCTTTCACCCATCGTGACATGGAAGATCAGTGGTCGTGGGGGAAAGGAGATAAGGAAAGGTGGCCATTGGGATTAAGTAGAAACCAGACGGAAGGAAATGTACCGAAACGCAGAGTACCTGAACTTGTTCATTAAGAAACGCTCGTTTTCATTTTTCATTGCAAAACATTTTGCTACGGTGTGCACTTATGAATACGACCCAGGTTTTGGCCTCCCTTGGTACAGGGGAAGCAGCTAGCAGCTGTTCTCAGACTCTCACTGCTCTCTAGAACTCACTCAATCCACTCTCTAAAAGCTTATAAGCCATTATAACAACCATTGACAGCCGTCTGTTCTGTCTGTGTGCGTCCCAAAAGGCACCCTATTCCCTATATACACAGTAGTGCACTACTTCAGACCAGATCCCCATAGGCCATGGTCAGAAATAGTGCACTACACATTGGGAATAGGGTGCCATTTGTCACGATTGTCCTCACTCACCCTTCTCTCCATGTGGCTCCTCTAGCTTCCTCTTGCGAGAGCTGTCCTCTGGGGCAGGCCTTCTGACTGACTTCCTATCCTGGCTATCCTGGCTTCTCACTGGTTGACTGTCCTGTCTATCAGGGAAAGTCCCTGAGCTACCTGCTGTGCTGGGCTCCTGCTGTTCACTTTCTACAGCTGCTCTACATGGTGTTCGCTCTGCACACAGACACAGACACACACACAGAGACAAACTTTAGCGACTGGTTTGTAATTTAAGACTAAAAGCTTAACACTTTGGGGTATTTTCTACCCTTCTAACACGGTTCCTCTTTAATAAATGTTGAATTGGGTAAATGTACTGTAACTGTTCTAGAAGACAGAAACACTAGAGACCTATAGGTTATGACTGTAACCCCGGTTCTCTGATAGTATGAGTGAGGTATTTCACTATGGGATACGCCCCCAGTGTATTCGTCAGAAGCCTTACTACACTACGCCAGCCATGATTGGCTGGACGTCGAGATGTGCGAGTCGGGAAAGGGTGTCCCTCCTACCCTATAAAGAGCCCAACGCAACATCTGAGTCATTCAAGAATAAGCCACACCTCTTCCCCACTCATGCAAGGAGGGTGTTCTAGTGAAATACTTCACTCATACTATCAGAGAACCAGGGTTACAGTTGTAATCTATAGTTCTCTTAAGTATTAGTTTCAGTATTTCACTATGGGATATACTGACTCCCGTATTGCCAGACAAGCTTACCCTGACGACCGACTGCCCTGTGCTATATATCACAAACGCTGGGGGCGTATCCCATAGTGAAATACAGAAACTAATACTTGAACTGTTCTAGAAGAGGGTAGACAGAAACACTAGAGAACCAGTGTAACAGGAAGCTCCCGCGCTCAGGTCTGTTCAACGCTGGTTCGACCAATCGGATTCCACGCTTCAAGATTGCGTCGATCACGTGGACTGGGATATGTTCCGCATTGCGGCGAACAACATTGATGTATATGCTGATTCGGTGAGCGGGTTCATGGACATATTCAATCAATCCTTATCCCAGTCTGCTGTTCCCACATGCTTCAAGAGGGCCACCATTGTTCCTGTTACCAAGAAAGCTAAGGTAATTGAGACAGAAACACTAGAGAGCCAGTGCAACTGTTCTAGAAGAGGGTAGACAGAAACACTAGAGAGCCAGTGCAACTGTTCTAGAAGAGGGTAGACAGAAACACTAGAGAGCCAGTGTAACTGTTCTAGAAGAGGGTAGACAGAAACACTAGAGAGCCAGTGTAACTGTTCTAGAAGAGGGTAGACAGAAACACTAGAGAGCCAGTGTAACTGTTCTAGAAGAGGGTAGACGGAAACACTAGAGAGCCAGTGTAACTGTTCTAGAAGAGGGTAGACGGAAACACTAGAGAACCAGTGTAACTGTTCTAGAAGAGGGTAGACGGAAACACTAGAGAACCAGTGTAACTGTTCTAGAAGAGGGTAGACGGAAACACTAGAGAACCAGTGTAACTGTAATCCAGCAGGAGAGGATTGTGTCTGAAATCCTTCCTGAAATCCCTAGGCTGAACTTTGGGCTTTCTCTATTACCGATCTCTAAGCAAATAGAGATGGGACAACAATGTGAGTCTGTGTGTAAAACCACCCCACGGACTGAGATTGACTGCAAGAGGGTATGAGGTGAAGGGTTCCCATGGTAGTGAACCCACATTTGGTGTGTGTGAGACCTCAGGCTATTCACAGGAACATGAGAGGGTAGCAAAGCAACAGCACTATTGTCTGAATCCTAACTTGAGAGTCGCCTGCATAACTCAAGTCTTATGTACACCATGCATTGATGTCAATGAGAACATGTCAATGACATCTAGCACAGAAATGTGAGTTACACGCGCACATCTCAAATGAGGATTGACTCGTCCCTATGAGAAAAGGTTTGTGTGAAACACGCTGGTAATACACACCTTGTATCTCTTCTGTTTTCAGGTCTTCTTCAGACTTGGCTGTCCTCTCCTCTTCTGAATGAGTAGCTGGTGCTGTCGTTAAGAGTGACTGGCTAGATACAACCCTGGGGGGGAAATGTATGTGTTCAATTAGCCTAAAGCATGATCCATCAGTTGGTAGTGTAGATTAGAAGACTATCTATATACAGTATTATGAAAATGGTACACTTGAAGACTTCAATTTCATCCTATTCAGGATGTTTCTGAAAATGCACTGGAGGAAGAAAACGGACTAAAATCCAATGACATGCGACTCATTGTCATCAACTATGGAAATCATACTACAAAGCATTTCACCACTAATGCCCACCTCACTGTCAGACAGTCAGAATGATTGGCATTCACATGAGGCATTTAGCAGACGCTCTTATCCAGAAAGACCTAGTGGCAGCTGTCCACTGTGGCTTCATAATAGGGTGGTTATAGATAGAGCTACAAGCTTTCAATGTTGAAGCAATAAAAAGTGTATTAAAAATGGATAAAACCATAAGGACCGTAGAGAAATGAGCAGAACTCAATTCTATACAGTGATTTAAAAAAAAATTCAAGTCAATTTCTGTGGGTTTGAGAAAACAGTGTCCCTGTAGATTTCGGCAGGGCAAGGTACGGTACAGATTGACAAAGACAGAGCTCATTAGATAAAGACACGAGACCTTCTGTGGTTATCGCACACACACTGGGGGGAAACGGACATGGCAAGTGGAATCTGTCTCATAGAAGAGACAGAAGCGTCCAGGGAGATGACATCACACTATTCAGACAGAACTATAGATGATTGACTTCCTTGTACTCTACTGCAATGGGGTACAGGAAGACCATGGTGCGAAAATAACCTTCACTTCCGCTGAGAAACCACTTAATGATTGACACACTAATTTAAAAATGACACATCTCTGAATTTTGTAACAGGAAATAAATGATCCAGGTTTAAAATAATAATTAAAGCCTGGGAATCCACCGTCATACTAGCCTTGACCATACGTAGTAAGCAATGCAAGAACTACAAATAGCGACGCAAAATGATTCTACTTAGTTGCGCAGCAAAAATACTCAGACGTGGGCAGCCCCACAGCTAGAAACTGGTGTGCAAGTGTGCAGGATTGCCATGTGTTTTTTTTGGCATTGTGTACGTACAGTAATAACTATGTACATCTAGTGAACCTACGTTTCACAGACTACTTTATTACATTGATTTCCACATGGCCTGTGTATCCTATACTGTATGTTGCATGGCTGGCTTGGCAGCTACACCGTAGACATGGTGGAGGTGTGATCATGCTTATAGCGTGTTTCAGAGAAGAGTAGCTCTATACCTACTGTACCTGTTCATCCTGGTGTCTGTGTGGGTCGTGGCTGACGGCACGTCTACAGTACTGCTCTCTGAGCACTGGGCTAGGAGGGACTCCCCCAGGCTGCTAACCGCCACCGAGGACGACACTGCAATGACAACACGTTTCAATCAGAGCAGCCCCAAAAGAGAGAGGAAGAGGCAAAGCGAGAGGGACAACTGGGCCCAAAATCTGTCTTCTCCAGCAGGTGCCGGTTTGATTTGATTTGTCACTCACCAAACAAGGAGGTTTTGTATGTCGGTCAATGAGTGTAGAATCTGATAGAATCTTACCCTGATGAAGACAGCTTGTCTGTCGAAACATTGGATATTAAATTATTGGATCCTCCTAGAGTGTGGGCTCTCCTTTAAAATGTTTCTAGTGTTCTACTCCGCTAGCCAGCACCTCGCCTAAATAGCTGTGTGTTTCTAAAAACTGTATTTTTTTGTGAAGAATCAACAACAAGTGGGACACAATCATGAAGTGGAACGACATTTATTGGATATTTCAAACTTTTTTAACAGATCAAAAACTGAAAAATTGGGCGTGCAAAATTATACAGCCCCCTTAAGTTAATATTTTGTAGCGCCACCTTTTGCTGCGATTACAGCTGTAAGTCGCTTGGGGTATGTCTATCAGTTTTTCACATCGAGAGACCGAAAATTTTTCCCATTCCTCCTTGCAAAACAGCTCGAGCTCAGTGAGGTTGGATGGAGAGCATTTGTGAACAGCAGTTTTCAGTTCTTTCCACAGATTCTCGATTGGATTCAGGTCTGGACTTTGACTTGGCCATTCTAACACCTGGATATGTTTATTTTTGAACCATTCCATTGTAGATTTCGCTTTATATTTTGGATCATTGTCTTGTTGGAAGACAAATCTCCGTCCCAGTCTCAGGTCTTTTGCAGACTCCATCAGGTTTTCTTCCAGAATGGTCCTGTATTTGGCTCCATCCATCTTCCCATCAATTTTAACCATCTTCCCTGTCCCTGCTGAAGAAAAGCAGGCCCAAACCATGATGCTTCCACCACCACGTTTGACAGTGGGGATAGTGTGTTCAGGGTGATGAGCTGTGTTGCTTTTACGCCAAACATAACGTTTTGCATTGTTGCCAAAAAGTTCCATTTTGGTTTCATCTGACCAGAGCACCTTCTTCCACATGTTTGGTGTGTCTCCCAGGTGGCTTGTGGCAAACTTTAAACAACACTTTTTATGGATATCTTTAAGAAATGGCTTTCTTCTTGCCACTCTTCCATAAAGGCCAGATTTGTGCAATATACGACTGATTGTTGTCCTATGGACAGAGTCTCCCACCTCAGCTGTAGATCTCCGCAGTTCATCCAGAGTGATCATGGGCCACTTGGCTGCATCTTTGATCAGTCTTCTCCTTGTAGGAGCTGAAAGTGTAGAGGGACGGCCAGGTCTTGGTAGATTTGCAGTGGTCTGATACTCCTTCACATTTCAATATTATCGCTTGCACAGTGCTCCTTGGGATGTTTAAAGCTTGGGAAATCTTTTTGTATCCAAATCCGGCTTTAAACTTCTTCACAACAGTATCTCGGACCTGCCTGGTGAGTTCCTTGTTCTTCATGATG
Source organism: Oncorhynchus kisutch (assembly GCF_002021735.2). Lineage (NCBI taxonomy): Eukaryota > Metazoa > Chordata > Actinopteri > Salmoniformes > Salmonidae > Oncorhynchus > Oncorhynchus kisutch. Next base: position 23,943 of record NW_022263706.1, read on the forward strand.
CCATCTGCGCTTTTAACGGACCTCTGAGACTATCACAGTGCAGGTGCATTTATACGGAGACTTGATTACACAGAGGTGGATTGTATTTATCATCATTAGTCATTTAGGTCAACATTGGATCATTCAGAGATCCTCACTGAACTTCTGGAGAGAGTTTGCTGCACTGAAAGTAAAGGGGCTGAATAATTTTGCACGCCCAATTTTTCAGTTTTTGATTTGTTAAAAAAGTTTGAAATATCCAATAAAATGTCGTTCCACTTCATGATTGTGTCCCACTTGTTGATTCTTCACAAAAAAATACAGTTTTATATCTTTATGTTTGAAGCCTGAAATGTGTACTTTCGAATACTTTCGCAAGGCACTGTAGGTGTGTGTTTCAAGTGTTCTACTCCGCTAGCCAGCACCTCCTAAATAGGTGTGTTTCTTTCACCACTTGTAGCATTTGATTAACATAAAATGCAATGGCTTATTTGATAGAATATATATTTTATAACGCTTAGGTTGTTACGAGTGTACTGATATAAGTAGGATACATGACATCCCGGAAACTTAGAGAAAAAATATGTTATATTGGAGTTGTGCCTGTTGTTCATACAGGCATCTGCCCTCTCATTGGCTAGAATGGGCCAACTTGATCTTGCCTTCCATTAAGACATTTCTTTTAATTGGGTATCTGCTCAATATAATGGATAATCTGTGGCAAAAGTCACTCACTCAAACGAGACACTGTCTAAAGTTAGTCACTGTCTGGTGTTACTGTCGCTATCATTAGACTTTCAAACTTCAGTCGTTTTTTGTAAACTGACTTCATTGTGAAATAGTAAGTCGAAAACACCAGCAATTGTGCTCACTCAGTCAAAAGTCAAAAAGAGTCAGTGTCAATATTTTGGTCTAACAGGTATTTTTTGATTGATAAACTAAATGATCATCAATAAGATACTGGAAAGCTCTGTGGAATCTCTTTCCTACTCACCTGGTGGACTGACTCGTCCATTGTTGTTTTGTCTCTGGAGGAAGTCCTTGTAGCACATGGAACACATGCCATTGTTTCGCGGGTTGCTGTAGAAACCGCAGCCAGTGGTGCAGAGCAGCGGCCCTTGGTTCTGGTTGGTCTCCTGGGCCATGTCCCTCCTGTGGAGGTCAAGAGGGGAGAGATCAAAGCCATATTGACCGATCACGCCATTTCAGGATTGGCTGCCTCCTAGATCTAAAACATGCTTAGGTATTGGTGAAAGCCAAAGGCTAGTTTCTTGAAAAGGGAGCGGAGATGGCCAGTGTGCTGTTGCAAAAGGCTATACCACTTAGCACACACTTTTATCCAAGGTGACTTTTAGAATAAGTACGTGATCCTTGTGGTAATTGAACACACACCTGTGGTGTTGCTAGTGCCATACTCTTACCAACTGACACACAGAACCGGAAGGAAGATTGTCTTCTAATCTCTAGCCAGCTGTAGCATTGAAAGTGGTGTAAACCAAAACAAGTTGGTCACAATTCCCTAGACTTGGACTCAAGTTCTAGAAGTTGTTTGTTGCATCACGATGCCTGAGCCTTCTATGGCAACACAATGACCTAAACACTGAAAACGTATAATCCCTGGTACTTAGGCTATCTGATATTAACACATAGGAGTAGGTTAATTGCTGAAAGTGGAAGATAACAGTAGCTACAACTAATCTGTGTCTTTGGTCACCCCCAATCTCTGACCGACCGACTGCTGAGTCGGTGTAACTCTCACTTCTGTTTCTCTGGGCCAGCCTGCCCTTGTAAGGCAGTCAAAACAACATATAGCCTAAGCGAAGAGTTAAAATGAGAGAAAAAAAAAATGAAATGAGAGACTAACTACAGGTCAAATACAGCCTAGAGAGCAGAGAGACCAACTACAGGTCAAATACAGCCTAGAGACTAACTACAGGTCAAATACAGCCTAGAGACTAACTACAGGTCAAATACAGCCTAGAGACTAACTACAGGTCAAATACAGCCTAGAGAGCAGAGAGACCAACTACAGGTCAAATACAGCCTAGAGACTAACTACAGGTCAAATACAGCCTAGAGACTAACTACAGGTCAAATACAGCCTAGAGAGCAGAGAGACTAACTACAGGTCAAATACAGCCTAGAGACTAACTACAGGTCAAATACAGCCTAGAGACTAACTACAGGACAAATACAGCCTAGAGACAGAGAGACTAGAGAGCAGAGATACTAACTACAGGTCAAATACAGCCTAGAGAGCAGAGAGACTAACTACAGGTCAAATACAGCCTAGAGACTAACTACAGGTCAAATACAGCCTAGAGACTAACTACAGGACAAATACAGCCTAGAGACTAACTACAGGACAAATACAGCCTAGAGACAGAGAGACTAGAGAGCAGAGATACTAACTACAGGTCAAATACAGCCTAGAGACTATCTACAGGTCAAATACAGCCTAGAGACTAACTACAGGTCAAATACAGTCTAGAGACAGAGAGACTAACTACAGGTCAAATACAGCCTAGAGACCAACTACAGGACAAATACAGCCTAGAGACTAACTACAGGACAAATACAGCCTAGAGACAGAGAGACTAGAGAGCAGAGATACTAACTACAGGTCAAATACAGCCTAGAGACAAGAGAGACTAACTACAGGTCAAATACAGCCTAGAGACTAACTACAGGTCAAATACAGCCTAGAGACAGAGAGACTAACTACATGACAAATACAGCCTAGAGACAGAGAGACTAGAGAGCAGAGATACTAACTACAGGTCAAATACAGCCTAGAGACAAGAGAGACTAACTACAGGTCAAATACAGCCTAGAGACTAACTACAGGTCAAATACAGCCTAGAGACAGAGAGACTAACTACAGGTCAAATACAGCCTAGAGACTAACTACAGGTCAAATACAGCCTAGAGACTAACTACAGGTCAAATACAGCCTAGAGACTAACTACAGGTCAAATACAGCCTAGAGACTAACTACAGGTCAAATACAGCCTAGAGACAGAGAGACTAACTACAGGTCAAATACAGCCTAGAGACTAACTACAGGACAAATACAGCCTAGAGACTAACTACAGGTCAAATACAGCCTAGATACTAACTACAGGTCAAATACAGCCTAGAGACAGAGAGACTAGAGAGCAGAGATACTAACTACAGGTCAAATACAGCCTAGATACTAACTACAGGTCAAATACAGCCTAGAGACAGAGAGACTAGAGAGCAGAGATACTAACTACAGGTCAAATACAGCCTAGAGACTAACTACAGGTCAAATACAGCCTAGAGAGCAGAGAGACTAACTACAGGTCAAATACAGCCTAGAGAGCAGAGAGACCAACTACAGGTCAAATACAGCCTAGAGACTAACTACAGGTCAAATACAGCCTAGAGACTAACTACAGGTCAAATACAGCCTAGAGACAGAGAGACTAGAGAGCAGACGTACTAACTACAGGTCAAATACAGCCTAGAGACTATCTACAGGTCAAATACAGCCTAGAGACTAACTACAGGTCAAATACAGCCTAGAGACTAACTACAGGTCAAATACAGCCTAGAGACTAACTACAGGTCAAATACAGCCTAGAGACTAACTACATGACAAATACAGCCTAGAGACAGAGAGACTAACTACATGACAAATACAGCCTAGACACTAACTACAGGTCAAATACAGCCTAGAGACTAACTACAGGTCAAATACAGCCTAGAGACTAACTACAGGTCAAATACAGCCTAGAGACTAACTACAGGTCAAATACAGCCTAGAGACTAACTACAGGTCAAATACAGCCTAGAGACAGAGAGACTAGAGAGCAGACGTACTAACTACAGGTCAAATACAGCCTAGAGACTATCTACAGGTCAAATACAGCCTAGAGACTAACTACAGGTCAAATACAGCCTAGAGACTAACTACAGGTCAAATACAGCCTAGAGACTAACTACAGGTCAAATACAGCCTAGAGACTAACTACATGACAAATACAGCCTAGAGACAGAGAGACTAACTACATGACAAATACAGCCTAGACACTAACTACAGGTCAAATACAGCCTAGAGACTAACTACAGGTCAAATACAGCCTAGAGACAGAGAGACTAACTACATGACAAATACAGCCTAGAGACAGAGAGACTAGAGAGCAGAGATACTAACTACAGGTCAAATACAGCCTAGATACTATCTACAGGTCAAATACAGCCTAGAGACTATCTACAGGTCAAATACAGCCTAGAGACAGAGAGACTAACTACAGGTCAAATACAGCCTAGAGACAGAGAGACTAACTACAGGTCAAATACAGCCTAGATACTATCTACAGGTCAAATACAGCCTAGAGACTATCTACAGGTCAAATACAGCCTAGAGACTATCTACAGGTCAAATACAGCCTAGAGACTAACTACAGGTCAAATACAGCCTAGAGACAGAGAGACTAACTACAGGTCAAATACAGCCTAGAGACTAACTACAGGTCAAATACAGCCTAGAGACTAACTACAGGTCAAATACAGCCTAGAGACTAACTACAGGTCAAATACAGCCTAGAGACTAACTACAGGTCAAATACAGCCTAGAGACTAACTACAGGTCAAATACAGCCTAGAGACTAACGACAGGTCAAATACAGCCTAGAGACTAACTACAGGTCAAATACAGCCTAGAGAGCAGCGAGACTAGAGAGCAGAGATACTAACTACAGGTCAAATACAGCCTAGAGACTAACTACAGGTCAAATACAGCCTAGAGACTAACTACAGGTCAAATACAGCCTAGAGACTAACTACAGGTCAAATACAGCCTAGAGAGCAGAGAGACTAGAGAGCAGAGATACTAACTACAGGTCAAATACAGCCTAGAGACAGAGAGACTAACTACAGGTCAAATACAGCCTAGAGACTAACTACAGGTCAAATACAGCCTAGAGACTAACTACAGGTCAAATACAGCCTAGAGACTAACTACAGGACAAATACAGCCTAGAGACTAACTACAGGTCAAATACAGCCTAGATACTATCTACAGGTCAAATACAGCCTAGAGACTATCTACAGGTCAAATACAGCCTAGAGACTAACTACAGGTCAAATACAGCCTAGAGACAGAGAGACTAACTACAGGTCAAATACAGCCTAGATACTATCTACAGGTCAAATACAGCCTAGAGACTATCTACAGGTCAAATACAGCCTAGAGACTATCTACAGGTCAAATACAGCCTAGAGACTAACTACAGGTCAAATACAGCCTAGAGACTAACTACAGGTCAAATACAGCCTAGAGACAGAGAGACTAACTACAGGTCAAATACAGCCTAGAGACTAACTACAGGTCAAATACAGCCTAGAGACTAACTACAGGTCAAATACAGCCTAGAGACTAACTACAGGTCAAATACAGCCTAGAGACTAACTACAGGTCAAATACAGCCTAGAGACTAACGACAGGTCAAATACAGCCTAGAGACTAACTACAGGTCAAATACAGCCTAGAGAGCAGCGAGACTAGAGAGCAGAGATACTAACTACAGGTCAAATACAGCCTAGAGACTAACTACAGGTCAAATACAGCCTAGAGACTAACTACAGGTCAAATACAGCCTAGAGACTAACTACAGGTCAAATACAGCCTAGAGAGCAGAGAGACTAGAGAGCAGAGATACTAACTACAGGTCAAATACAGCCTAGATACTATCTACAGGTCAAATACAGCCTAGAGACTAACTACAGGTCAAATACAGCCTAGAGACAGAGAGACTAACTACAGGTCAAATACAGCCTAGATACTATCTACAGGTCAAATACAGCCTAGAGACTATCTACAGGTCAAATACAGCCTAGAGACTATCTACAGGTCAAATACAGCCTAGAGACTATCTACAGGTCAAATACAGCCTAGAGACTATCTACAGGTCAAATACAGCCTAGAGACTAACTACAGGTCAAATACAGCCTAGAGACAGAGAGACTAACTACAGGTCAAATACAGCCTAGAGACTAACTACAGGTCAAATACAGCCTAGAGACTAACTACAGGTCAAATACAGCCTAGAGACTAACTACAGGTCAAATACAGCCTAGAGACTAACGACAGGTCAAATACAGCCTAGAGACTAACGACAGGTCAAATACAGCCTAGAGACTAACGACAGGTCAAATACAGCCTAGAGACTAACTACAGGTCAAATACAGCCTAGAGAGCAGCGAGACTAGAGAGCAGAGATACTAACTACAGGTCAAATACAGCCTAGAGACTAACTACAGGTCAAATACAGCCTAGAGACTAACTACAGGTCAAATACAGCCTAGAGACTAACTACAGGTCAAATACAGCCTAGAGAGCAGAGAGACTAGAGAGCAGAGATACTAACTACAGGTCAAATACAGCCTAGAGACAGAGAGACTAACTACAGGTCAAATACAGCCTAGAGACTAACTACAGGTCAAATACAGCCTAGAGACTAACTACAGGTCAAATACAGCCTAGAGACTAACTACAGGACAAATACAGCCTAGAGACTAACTACAGGTCAAATACAGCCTAGATACTATCTACAGGTCAAATACAGCCTAGAGACTATCTACAGGTCAAATACAGCCTAGAGACTAACTACAGGTCAAATACAGCCTAGAGACAGAGAGACTAACTACAGGTCAAATACAGCCTAGATACTATCTACAGGTCAAATACAGCCTAGAGACTATCTACAGGTCAAATACAGCCTAGAGACTATCTACAGGTCAAATACAGCCTAGAGACTATCTACAGGTCAAATACAGCCTAGAGACTAACTACAGGTCAAATACAGCCTAGAGACAGAGAGACTAACTACAGGTCAAATACAGCCTAGAGACTAACTACAGGTCAAATACAGCCTAGAGACTAACTACAGGTCAAATACAGCCTAGAGACTAACTACAGGTCAAATACAGCCTAGAGACTAACTACAGGTCAAATACAGCCTAGAGACTAACTACAGGTCAAATACAGCCTAGAGACTAACGACAGGTCAAATACAGCCTAGAGACTAACTACAGGTCAAATACAGCCTAGAGAGCAGCGAGACTAGAGAGCAGAGATACTAACTACAGGTCAAATACAGCCTAGAGACTAACTACAGGTCAAATACAGCCTAGAGACTAACTACAGGTCAAATACAGCCTAGAGACTAACTACAGGTCAAATACAGCCTAGAGAGCAGAGAGACTAGAGAGCAGAGATACTAACTACAGGTCAAATACAGCCTAGAGACAGAGAGACTAACTACAGGTCAAATACAGCCTAGAGACTAACTACAGGTCAAATACAGCCTAGAGACTAACTACAGGTCAAATACAGCCTAGAGACTAACTACAGGACAAATACAGCCTAGAGACTAACTACAGGTCAAATACAGCCTAGAGACTAACTACAGGTCAAATACAGCCTAGAGACTAACTACAGGTCAAATACAGCCTAGAGAGCAGAGAGACTAACTACAGGTCAAATACAGCCTAGAGACTAACTACAGGTCAAATACAGCCTAGAGACTAACTACAGGTCAAATACAGCCTAGAGACTAACTACAGGTCAAATACAGCCTAGAGAGCAGAGAGACTAGAGAGCAGAGATACTAACTACAGGTCAAATACAGCCTAGAGACTAACTACAGGTCAAATACAGCCTAGAGACTAACTACAGGACAAATACAGCCTAGAGACTAACTACAGGTCAAATACAGCCTAGAGACTAACTACAGGTCAAATACAGCCTAGAGACTAACTACAGGTCAAATACAGCCTAGAGACTAACTACAGGTCAAATACAGCCTAGAGACTAACTACAGGTCAAATACAGCCTAGAGAGCAGAGAGACTAGAGAGCAGAGATACTATCTACAGGTCAAATACAGCCTAGAGACTATCTACAGGTCAAATACAGCCTAGAGACTATCTACAGGTCAAATACAGCCTAGAGACTAACTACAGGTCAAATACAGCCTAGAGACAGAGAGACTAACTACAGGTCAAATACAGCCTAGAGACTAACTACAGGTCAAATACAGCCTAGAGACTAACTACAGGTCAAATACAGCCTAGAGACTAACTACAGGTCAAATACAGCCTAGAGACTAACGACAGGTCAAATACAGCCTAGAGACTAACGACAGGTCAAATACAGCCTAGAGACTAACGACAGGTCAAATACAGCCTAGAGACTAACTACAGGTCAAATACAGCCTAGAGAGCAGCGAGACTAGAGAGCAGAGATACTAACTACAGGTCAAATACAGCCTAGAGACTAACTACAGGTCAAATACAGCCTAGAGACTAACTACAGGTCAAATACAGCCTAGAGACTAACTACAGGTCAAATACAGCCTAGAGAGCAGAGAGACTAGAGAGCAGAGATACTAACTACAGGTCAAATACAGCCTAGAGACAGAGAGACTAACTACAGGTCAAATACAGCCTAGAGACTAACTACAGGTCAAATACAGCCTAGAGACTAACTACAGGTCAAATACAGCCTAGAGACTAACTACAGGACAAATACAGCCTAGAGACTAACTACAGGTCAAATACAGCCTAGATACTATCTACAGGTCAAATACAGCCTAGAGACTATCTACAGGTCAAATACAGCCTAGAGACTAACTACAGGTCAAATACAGCCTAGAGACAGAGAGACTAACTACAGGTCAAATACAGCCTAGATACTATCTACAGGTCAAATACAGCCTAGAGACTATCTACAGGTCAAATACAGCCTAGAGACTATCTACAGGTCAAATACAGCCTAGAGACTATCTACAGGTCAAATACAGCCTAGAGACTAACTACAGGTCAAATACAGCCTAGAGACAGAGAGACTAACTACAGGTCAAATACAGCCTAGAGACTAACTACAGGTCAAATACAGCCTAGAGACTAACTACAGGTCAAATACAGCCTAGAGACTAACTACAGGTCAAATACAGCCTAGAGACTAACTACAGGTCAAATACAGCCTAGAGACTAACTACAGGTCAAATACAGCCTAGAGACTAACGACAGGTCAAATACAGCCTAGAGACTAACTACAGGTCAAATACAGCCTAGAGAGCAGCGAGACTAGAGAGCAGAGATACTAACTACAGGTCAAATACAGCCTAGAGACTAACTACAGGTCAAATACAGCCTAGAGACTAACTACAGGTCAAATACAGCCTAGAGACTAACTACAGGTCAAATACAGCCTAGAGAGCAGAGAGACTAGAGAGCAGAGATACTAACTACAGGTCAAATACAGCCTAGAGACAGAGAGACTAACTACAGGTCAAATACAGCCTAGAGACTAACTACAGGTCAAATACAGCCTAGAGACTAACTACAGGTCAAATACAGCCTAGAGACTAACTACAGGACAAATACAGCCTAGAGACTAACTACAGGTCAAATACAGCCTAGAGACTAACTACAGGTCAAATACAGCCTAGAGACTAACTACAGGTCAAATACAGCCTAGAGAGCAGAGAGACTAACTACAGGTCAAATACAGCCTAGAGACTAACTACAGGTCAAATACAGCCTAGAGACTAACTACAGGTCAAATACAGCCTAGAGACTAACTACAGGTCAAATACAGCCTAGAGAGCAGAGAGACTAGAGAGCAGAGATACTAACTACAGGTCAAATACAGCCTAGAGACTAACTACAGGTCAAATACAGCCTAGAGACTAACTACAGGACAAATACAGCCTAGAGACTAACTACAGGTCAAATACAGCCTAGAGACTAACTACAGGTCAAATACAGCCTAGAGACTAACTACAGGTCAAATACAGCCTAGAGAGCAGAGAGACTAACTACAGGTCAAATACAGCCTAGAGAGCAGAGAGACTAACTACAGGTCAAATACAGCCTAGAGACTAACTACAGGTCAAATACAGCCTAGAGACTAACTACAGGTCAAATACAGCCTAGAGACTAACTACAGGTCAAATACAGCCTAGAGACTAACTACAGGTCAAATACAGCCTAGAGACTAACTACAGGTCAAATACAGCCTAGAGACTAACTTCAGGTCAAATACAGCCTAGAGAGCAGAGAGACTAGAGAGCAGAGAGACTAACTACAGGTCAAATACAGCCTAGAGACTAACTACAGGTCAAATACAGCCTAGAGACTAACTACAGGACAAATACAGCCTAGAGACTAACTACAGGACAAATACAGCCTAGAGACTAACTACAGGTCAAATACAGCCTTGGCGTAGGCTAACAACTTGATTTACAGCTCACCTTTTTTGTTATAGACTAAGTCAGGGTTCCCCAACTGGCAGCCCGCAGTTCAATTTATTTGCCCCCCCAAGTTTTCTGAGCAAGAAAAAGGGACATAGGACTAGAAACACCAGCAAAATCAGCTCTAAATTAACTTGAGATCTTTTCCAAAGAATTTCCACACATAAGAGATATGTGATTATACACAAATGTAAGCAAGGTTTGAAATGACTATTTTAGTCAAATGATATCTGTTTGGGCTTCTTGCAGTCAATTTGCACGTTTATAGTAATTATGTTCTGGCCCCCTGACCATCTGCCTGCTGCTGAATCTAGTTGATGATCCCTGCACTAGGCTATATAATTGGGCCTAATACATTCTGTGCGGCCTCATTTTCTGTGCAGGGAACAGCATTAGGACTAATTCGATACAGGCTACTGCTCCATAGCAAAGTTGATAGCCTACACTCTTTGTAACACTTAGGCTACTATGTCAAAACATCAAAGAAGCCACAGAAATGTAAACTCTGCTAATGTGGCATAAGCTGCATAAGGATGCACCCCAAATGACATTATATTAGGCCCTGCTCAAAAGTAGTGCACTAAATTTTTATGCATTTAACCTTTATTTAACTAGGCAAGTCAGTTAAAAACAAATTCTTATTTACAATGACGGCCTACACCGACCAAACCGGGACAACGCTCGACCAACTGTGCATCACCCTATGGGACTCCCAATCACAGCCGGTTGTGATACAGCCTGGAATCAAATCAGTGTCGGTAGTGACGCCTCTAGCACCGAGATGCAGTGCCTTAGACCGCTGCACCACTCCGGGAGCCCAAATATAGGGAATAGGGTGCCATTTGGGACGTAGTCTAAACTAAGCCTGGATATGGTAACACTGATCTGGGTAGTAGTGATGTAATGGTGCATCTGCTGGGTTGGACATCTGGTGTATGGTTTAGTACACTGCCATTTCCTCCATGGGAGACAGGATAGGGAGGGCTGCTTCACTACCCTGAGAATGCATAGGAAAATATACAGAACGCATAACAAGTTTAAGAGCGCGTGGACGTGTGACGCCAAAGTGTCATCAGCATCGTACTGGGCTCTTAAGGTAATACGGAGAGGACATCATTTGACTTCATCATCCTAATTCTATCTTTTACATAAACCGAGTGATTTGACAGAGAGGAGAGGAAGAGAAGAGAGAGAGAAGAGAGAGAGAGGAGAGAGGAAGAGGGAGAAGAGAGGGAGAGGAGAGAGAGAGAATAATCCAGTGGTAATCTCAGGGACTGTCTTTAATCAGGGTGGATAGCAACCACTCACAGAGGGGCTGAAATACCAAGATTACCATGGTGAAAAGAAAGCGAGCCATACAACAGCAGGTTAACTCAATGAAGATCATGCTAACAGTGAGCTGAGATTCACACTCTTTCTATTGCTACAGCCTGAAACCATAGACCGCCTATAGGCCCTCCTTTTGCTCAGGTCTTGTGCCACGTTCAGAATTTGTGCCGTGCCTCTGTGATTTCTCTCCTTTGATCTGAAATAGCCTACTGGTGGAAGAGACATGCAGAGGTCCTAAGTAAGCATTTCGTTGGATGGTGTATACCATGTGTATCCTGTACATACGACTAATACAACTTATCCAGAGCCCGTATTTATGAAGTGTCTGGTCTAGGATCAGATCCTGCCTGTCCATAATAATTTGATTCATTATGATCGGAAAGGCTAAACTGATCCTAGATCAACACTCCTACTTTGAGACACTTGATAAATACAGGCTCAGATCTCAGGTTCCGAAGATCAGCACCATTCCATCCTTCTCAATATTACTGTAATTAAAGTCCCTCCTAGACTCCCCTTCCTTACACCAATCATTGCCCCAATTCTCTACCCCTGCCCCCCTGATGCCAATCTCCAGATGAATTAGTGAGATCTCATGATGGCCTCCTCTAGTCTAGATTATGTTATGAAATCTGCCATTTCAAATCTACAATAGTAACAATCCCACACAAACACACAATACGCCCACACGAGAGAAACACACACACACACCGAAATCAGATCATGCTTGAGTAGGCTACGTGGAAGCGATAAGTGGTGACTTCACACACAGCAGGCTACTTTCTCAGGTTGAACATAGAAACGATGTGGACTGTCTTTATAGCAGGCCAATGAGATGCTCCAGTCCAAAACAATGGCCCCATAGTATTCCCTACATAGCCCTGCGGGCCCTGGTCAAAAGTAGTGCGCTATATAGTAAATAGGGTGCCATTTAGGACCCACACCTGGTGAGAGGTGAATCATTCAGAGAACACAACAACCATTAGGCCTACCTGGAGCTGAAACTATGTCTGGCATGCCATCGTTACGCTGTACAGTAAGGTATCTTTAACAAACATGGTGAGGAATCCAATATGTAGACTAGCCTGAACATCTTCCCTAATCATACATCTTAGCTAACAGGTAAGAGACATAAGGCCCATCTAAATGACAAAACATGTGTAGACCTACACATTCAGTTTAGCTGAAATCTGGAAAACAAACATATGAACTCCAGCTGAAGCCTTGTTGCACACATCACAGCAGAGGCTAAGGACAGTGTTATGTCATTGGCCTAGTTGTGCAACCACAGTGAACCAGTTCAACAAAGACTGACACACAGTCACTCATGACTATAGGCTACATGCTGACTCTCACACAGATAGGCCGATATATTCACCTTGGCTGTGGAAAGAACTCTCTCCTCTACTAGCAAGGATGTCAACTGAGGGTATCGGCCAGGGACTTGTCATCGGATTCCATTTATCTAAAGTGGCGTAATGTGGTTTGGGGGAACCAATATAACTAAATAACTGTTCTTATAGGCTGGGGTAATAGTCTACTAGTGTTGTTTGAATAGGCCAACACTATCCAAGTCACAGGAACCCATTGCCATAGGCTAGCCTACATCCACATGACATCACAGGTGTTAGCCTACATTATGATTTGCCATTGGCTTTGTTTATTTAGCAAGTAAGCTATCATTTTAACTGAACAGCTGTCTTACAGCAACACTGGGCCTCTAGTAGTAGATGGACCTAGCAGCAACAGAGGAAGTATGGGTCCTCCATTGAGACTCAAAATAGTCCAATATAAGCTCTGAGATGCAACAAAGCAAAGGGCATTGTACAATAACATAAAAGCTATTTGATTGTCCTAGTCCCAAGCACATTAGCTACAAAAACAAACTGGAAACTTGCAACAATGAACCTAGTCAGTAGCTCTTACAGTAGCTTGCAGTGAGCGCAGTAAATTGCGATTAAAATCACACGGAACTGTGTGAAAAATGTTAGAAATCCCCAGCCTAGCCTGTATTATCGTTTTACTGCCTGTCTCAACAGTGCCCAGTATTGTTCGGATAAGTGCATCATTGTAACAGGCAACTTAGGCAGAGACAAATAACGTTGGTTGAGAATAAACCTGAAATGGGTGTCCATCACAATCATGTAACTTTGTATTGGACCAACCTCAAGAAACGTACCAATTTCCCCCTCTCTCCTACTCCTCTCTTTCTTCGTCTCTACACCAGCAGATGACATCCGACATCATACGCAGAATGATCCCACAACGTAACGTACTCAACTGACTACACATAATCCATTGTCATTGGCTGTTTGTTTAGTAAACCACGCCCATATATTATCGTCTTGCACAAATTAAACGTCAATCATTTACAGCCTTTTAAAAACACAGCTGGTTGGACAGGGTATGTGAAAGTATACACCCCGAATACAACAGTGACAGAAAACAAGTATAATAACAAATTGTCACCGACAAAGTATTGTAACCAGCCATAACGTAAATGTCGCTAACGTTACCTCTTAATTAGCTGTCATTTAACATTATAACGTTAAGCAAACGTTATCTACTGTACGTCCAAGAAGTTGTTGACATCAACATGATTATGATGTAGTTAACTGCCTATGCATCTACTGACCTATTATAGTTCAAATCCAACTTTAATACAGGGAATGTAACATTAAAAACAAAAACTATCTAGCTAACGTTAGCTAACATCAAGTGTTAAAGTTTTGTGCAGGCTAGCCGTCCTTAAGTGGACACTAACCTAGTTTTCAAGGACCGAGGTCATACACTATGATACAGTTACAGTAGCTAACGTCGTTAACTAACTAGCTAGCTAACGTAGTAGCACTGGCAGGATAGTATATCGTGTATATATAGTCACACTAACGTTAGTTAGATAACTTAGCTGTACCATAACATTAGATGCTGTAACTAAATAAAGATCCAAAGCATCGTTAAAAGTTATTGCGATATCTACTGGCTAGCCAGCTAGCTACACAGACCTATCAGTAGCTAGCTTGTTTGAACTGACGTTGCCTTACCTTCTGTTTAACGTTACGTTTCTACTAGTGAAGTAAGCTAGCCCACGATAACTTTCTTGGACTTCGGAAAAGACTAGCTAGGTATGAAAAACGAACGACCACGATTGTAGGCTCGCTAACTCTACGCGGTGTTGTTGGGTCTGTCTTTTCTCGCCTCTCCCCTACCCCCGACCAGACACTGTCTATTTGTTACTTTTTACACTTCAACTCCGACTGTTAAACTGGCGGTGACGTCACAGACAATCCTTCACACGTCACTGGGCTGTCAAATAATGCCAGTGGGGTAGTGTGATAGCCATATAGATAGATGCTAATGATGTTATTGCAGTCTGTTTAATGATTGATTGGCGTTGCTAGCTGAGTCCAATCCAAATGTAGAATTTTCTCATTTCAAGGCCAGCCTAACTTGCTGCCTTCCCTGAACTCACACACATTGCAACATTTTTATCTTTGGACACGAGTTTTACATTAGCCAGCATGGCCGCCTTGCGTGCAGCCAAACAAGCTATGAGGAGAGAAATAAAGAAACGAGTAGCTGCGTTGGACGATCAAGAGAAACTTCGCCAGTCTCGAGTCATTTCGCAAAAGGTAACAAAAAACTGGGTATCACATTTACAGTGTGCTAGTGTATTTTTTTTTTACAACGCTACAAACTCATTTTGTGTATGCATGTGTCCTGTCGTCATCGTCGCGTGGCCAATAGAGCTCACCAGTTTGTAGTCCTAAAAACCGGAAATCTGTTTCGTTCAGCCATTCCAATGGGAAATTGAATGCGGAAAAAATGGGGTTCTGGGATAAATGTCGAAAATTAGATCTGAGATTAACACAGGTTTATGGTGCTTTCATGACAAATGTGAACTTGGAAAAAAGAGATCAAATCACGACGTCAGTGATCTTCATTTCGGAAATTCGGTGCGCTAGAAAGATGCCAGAGTTTTGGATTTGGAATTCCCAGTTGACCTTTCAAAAAATAATCCAGTCAGAGTTCGTTTTTTTTTTCACTCAGAAGTCTGAGATTTCCGAGTTCCCAGTTCATTTAAATGTTGCATTAGGATATCTGGTATGTTTTGCTCTATGAGATAATATCACATGACCTTTAGGAATTAGGAAGCCTTTTATGTGCTTTTTCAGATAATTTTTTTGAAAATCACAAAATAATGTTAGTTGATGGAGATGATCTCATAGAACAAACATTTAAGATCTCCTAAGTCTGTGTTTACCGCATACTTCATTTTCGGGCATTTATCCCAAAATTAACGACCAGTGGTGCCCCCTCGTCCCCCTTACGGGGTCTTAACCAACCCGGCCATGGACCCCCAGCCCACTCCCGAGGACCCCTGGAGCCCCCCCCCCCCCCATCAGCACCTGGTAACCCGGTGCGTGGCTAGACAGCCTGTGGAGCCAAAGCCTGATTTAGTGTGAACCAGGGTAGAGTTGGTGCCTCCAAAAACATGCCATTACTATTGTTCTCTATAGCTACTTTTGTGTGTAGTATTGTCAAGAAGACAGAAGACACCGAGCCATGAATGCTTTCAATTATATGTAACTTGTCTTTTACTAACAGATAGACGATATTGCTTTTAAAATAATCAAATAACTCAAACAATTTGTTTGTCAGCTGTCTCCAGTTGGTGACCTCCTAGAGTGTTAAACTGGCAGTACCTTAATGCTGTAATCATATAATTACCAGTCTAACACCTCATACCTCATTACTTTCATAAAACCTAACGGCACATTTTGAATGGTTAATTTACATGCGTTATTTGATGTCATTTGCTCCGTAAATAACAGGGAAGTAGAAAAACTATGCCTACACTAACCCTTTATACTCTCCTCTCAACCAGCTCTTCAAGCACCCCAAGTATGCCAGGTGTGAGCGCATCGCTGTGTTCCTCAGCATGCACGACGAGGTGAGAACAGAGGAGATCATTCAGGACTTGTTTAAGCACGGTAAGACCTGCTTTATGCCCAAGTACTTGACCCAGGGCACCAGTAACCACATGGACATGGTGAAGCTCACCAGCATGGAGGATATGATGTCACTGCCTCTGACTTCTTGGAACATCAGACAGCCTGCCGCCGCCGACAACACCAGAGAGGAGGCCTTGGAGACAGGTTAGTGTTAGTCTACACACACACACACACACACACACACACACACACACACAAGCTTTTTGCCCTGCTGCTGCAAGAAAGAAAAAAAAGAAAAAATCACAAAGAAGAAGATATTGGAGTCCGTCCACTTTGTGTGAGAACCTATTCTATTTTTCTGTGATCTCTTTATTGGTTTTACACAACAACCAAATATCCTTTATATCCTACCGAGTCAGGTAAGCGTGATGGCACCTTCTTTCAGTACGCACATAGAGCCACACACACGCACAGTGCTTAGTTTTCGTGATTCATTTTCTACTTTTTGGGGGGTAAAAATGTATTCCCAATCAAAATCCTATTTTCCCTAACCCATAACCTTCAACCTAACTCAAACCCAAATGCCTAACCTAAACCTAACTCTTAAGCGTAAAATAAAATGTTAACGAATTCAGGACATGAAAAAAGTCCTGACTGTTTTCCTACCTTGTCAGGACATTCCGGTGACTTGTCAGGACATTATGGACCTGATAAGGTTGAAAACATACACACACACACACAGGGTGCCCTATGGTGATACGATCCTCACAGTGTGTGTTGACATATTGTACTTTAGTTTGCCTGTTGTATATTACCATCTGCGTGTATCATAACACACTTATGACCTATTTGTTGGAATGACCTAAATCGTGGCACGGCCTTGCAATGTTCGTCTTTCTTCCCTTATACACAGTTAATCTTTGTTCCCCTATGGGCCCTGTTCAGACGTAGTGCACTATTTAGGGGAAAGAGTGCCATTTGGGATGTGTGCACAGTCTCCAACGAGGGACACCATATCAGTGTCAGATCAAAGTTCCTGTTTTGGTTTCCTCCACCAGATGGTGGTATAGCATCATCATCAAGACTGGTCAAAATGGTCGTCTCCTGCAATAACAACCTTACGTCTGGACACACACCTGTCATGTGGCACTTAATCGAAATACTATGCAAGGGGATGGATGGAATTGCCCCAACACTGATCCAAGGTCATTTACCCCCTAAAGGTTAATCATTGGGTAGGGGAAGGATAAACTGATCCTAGATCTGGTAACATCTACCCTGAGCACCAAATAAGCACTGTGAAGTTGCATAATTCTATTGTAATCAACTCTGCTGCTGCTGTATAATAAGAAAGATCATATTGATAACAGTTATTAGCATTGTAATCTCTTGGATGGTGAATATGTATTTTTTCCTCTGTCAACCTCAGCTATTTTAATCCAGACTGTCACAGCTTTAATCATTAGATTGGATATGAAATACCGACGCCTGGGGAGGAAATGTGTTTGTTGTGCATTCTCTGAGTCTATTTGAGCTGTGCAAATAATGTCATCATTACTTCTGGAACCAAACTGGTCATAACCCCGCTCCTTCATTGTGTCTGTATAACAGTATTGCTTCCGTCCCTCTCCTCACCCCTACCTGGGCTCGAACCAGGGACCCTCTGCACACATCGACAACAGCCCTCCCTCAAAGCATCGTTACCCATCGCTACACAAAAGCTGCTTGCAGAGCAAGGGGAACAACTACTTCAAGGTCTCAGAGCGAGTGACATCAGCGATTGAAACGCTATTAGCGCGCACCCCGCTATAACTAGCTAGCCATTTCACACTGGTTACATATGTATGAATTCACTCCTGTCTGGCAATAACCTGTGTCAATTCTAATTATCGCTCTCACTCACCTCATGCACTCCACTCACCAGCTCAAGTAACCAGGTTCACTTGTAACCCGGTTCACTTTTAACCAGATTCACTTTTAACCCGGTTCACTTTTAACCCGGTTCACTTGTAACCAGGTTCACTTGTAACCAGGTTCACTTGTAACCAGGTTCACTTGTAACCAGGTTCACTTGTAACCAGGTTCACTTGTAACCCGGTTCACTTGTAACCAGGTTCACTTGTAACCCGGTTCACTTGTAACCAGGTTCACTTGTAACCCGGTTCACTTGTAACCAGGTTCACTTGTAACCCGGTTCACTTGTAACCAGGTTCACTTGTAACCCGGTTCACTTGTAACCAGGTTCACTTGTAACCCGGTTCACTTGTAACCCGGTTCACTTGTAACCCGGTTCACTTGTAACCAGGTTCACTTGTAATCAGGTTCACTTGTAACCCGGTTCACTTGTAACCCGGTTCACTTGTAACCAGGTTCACTTGTAACCCGGTTCACTTGTAACCAGGTTCACTTGTAACCAGGTTAACTCTTGGTGTTGGTGACTATAGAAAGTCTACACTCCCTTTAACTTTCTTCACATTTGGTTGCGTTCCAAAGTGGGATAAAAATTAATTTCATTTTTTCTTTTTTTCAACGATCTTCACAAATACTCATGTCAAAGTGGAAGAAAAAAATAAATTAAAAATAAGAATGAAAAATAAAACCCTAATATACCTTGATTAGATAAGTATTCACCCCTCTGTGTCAATACATGTCAGAAACACATTTGGCAGCGATTCAGGGGTCAGTCTTCTTGGGTAAGTCTCTAAGAGCTTTGCACACCTGTATTGTGCAATATTAGCCCATTATTCTTTAGAAAATTCTTCAAGATCTGTCAAGGTGTTGGGGATCATGGCTAGACTGCAATTTTCACATCTTGCCATATATTTTCAAGCAGGTTTCAGTCAAAACTGTAACTTGGCCACAGGAACATTCACTGTGTTCTTGGTAAGCAACTCCAGTAGATTTGGCTTTGTGTTGTAGGTTATTGTCCTGTTGAAAGGTGAATTCCTCTCCCAGTGTCTGGTGTAAAGCAGACTGAAGCAGATTTTCCTATAGGATTTTACCTGCGCATAGCTCCATCCCGTTTCTATTCATCCTGAAAAACTCCCCAGTCTTTGCCGATGTCAAGCATACCCATACCATGTTGCAGCCACCACCACGCTTGAAAATAAGAAGGCAGTTACTCCGGATGTGTTGTGTGGATTTGGCATAAAGGCTTGCATTTCTTTGCCTTGTTTTTTTTGCAGTATTACTTTAGTGCCTTGTTGCATAGATATACATGTATTCTGTATATTTGTATTCTTTTCACTCCGTCATTTAGGTCATTATTGTGGAGTCCCTACAATGTTGTGATCTATCCTTAGTTTTCTCCCATCACAGCCACTGAACTCTAGCTGTTTTAAAGTCACCATGGCCTCATTGTGACGTCCCTAAGCAGTTTCCTTCCTGTCCTGCAGCCTCAGTTCAGAAGCACGACTGCATCTTTGATGTGTCTGGGTGGTTTAATACATCATCCACAGCATCATTATTACCTTGACCATGCTTAAAGATATATTCAATGTCTAATTTGTTATTGTTACCCATCTACCAATCACTGCCCTCCTTTATGAGGCTTTCGATAAAGCTCCCTGGTCTTTGTAGTTGAATCTGTGCTAGAAATGTAATATTTGACAGAGGGACCCTTACATATGTTGTATGTATGGGGGACAGAGGAAAGTATAGTCATTAAAAAAATCATGTCAACCCTTGTTATTTCACACAGAGCGAGTCCTTATTTGATTGTTAAGCCAAATAACTCATTTAGGTTTGCCTAAACAAAGAGGGTGAATACTTTTGCTATGACTATTTAGTTGTTTATTTTTTATTCATTTGTAAAAATATATATATATTGACTTAAAAAAACAACAGTTAAATCTATTTCAATCCCACTTAAAAATGCAAGAAAATGTGAAAAAAGTTCAAGGGGGTGGAGCCTTTCTATAGTCTCTGTATACCAACCAATCACGTCTTCAGTTTAGGGCTCCCTCTGACAGTGAACAGCTGGTTTGATTAATTCCTCTCTACTCTGACTCAGTCCTGCAGCCTTGAATACCTCTCATGAACTATCATGGCTGTTGTCAAGGGAAACTACAGATAGACCATAATGCAAAGCCAATTTAAATACATGAGAAGAGATGGGGGGAAAAAGGTCTGTCTTGCCGTTGCCACCCAATTTGCTTTGATTATCGTCCTGGTTTTCACATAGCAACAAGAAGGGCACTATTCCAAGTACCTTGAATATTCCCAGTAGCTGACAGAAGGTTTTAGACCCTATTATTTCCCATCTTTTCATAACAGAAGTTCCATCCTCTAAACGAATGTCTCTTTGTCCTGGGGTTGCATGGAAAGCAAAGGTTGGAGGTGTGGTTGTGTGTCTGTGTGTGGACAACAACAACACCAAATTGCTACCTGCCAGGATTGACATCCTGCTGAGCATCTGAAACTTGTTTCAAAGCATTTTCCTCTTGTCAGATACTTACTTACATGTGGGAGAGAGAGAGAGAACACGACAGAGAGAGAGCGAACGAAGAGAGAGAGAAAAACACGACAGAGAGAGAGAGAACACGACAGAGAGAGAGAGAAACGACAGAGAGAGAGACCATGGCAGAGAGCGAGACCATGGCAGAGAGCGAGACCATGGCAGAGAGAGCGAGACCATGGCAGAGAGCGAGAGACCATGGCAGAGAGAGAGAGA
>NW_022263707.1:0-45181 GCF_002021735.2 Oncorhynchus kisutch
TGGGTTCGATCCCGTACTGGCTAATATGTACATTTTGAGTGTCAAAATTGTTTGAGTCACATGCATGTAAATTGTCAATGGTGCCACATAATTAAGTTTAGTGCATTGCAGAAATATGCTCAGTTGGGAGAGTGTTAGACTGAAATCTAAATTCCCTGGTTCAATCCGGGTTTTTGATTTGTATTTTTCTTTCTTTCTATATTCTCTGGCTTCAAGAAACTATCCACAGCTTTCTTGTGGTCCTCAATGTGTGTGTCACGCTGCTCCTTTGAAAAGTAAGTAATGTCTTTGCTTTTTCATCTGACATTTTGCCATCAGTGTGACAGGAAAGTTGCTAGTCAATTGTTACATGACAGTAGGTTGTCGTAGACAGGCTGCAACTGCATGAAGTTGAACTGGAGCTTTCTTGGATCCACAAAAAAATGTGTTTTTGGGGAATGCGGGCATCGATCCCAATACCTATAGCATGCTACCAATTGATCAAATTCCCCAGCTGTTTGGAATTTCTGCAAGAAGCAACCAAGAGTGTCCAGTCTTGTCAGGCTATGCTCTTGGTTGACTTGTTAGTTACGTGCCAGCACTTGCAGAGGCTCAGTGCATCTCAACAATTGCACCCAATAGCTAGTGGCCGGTTAGCTCAGTTGGTTGAGTCTGATGCTAGTAATGCAAAGGTCATGGTTCGATCCCGTACTGGCTAATATGTACATTTTGAGTGTCAAAATTGTGAGTCACATGCATTAAATTGTCAATGGTGCCACCTAATTAAGTTAAGTGCATTGCTGAAATATCTCAGTTGGGAGAGCGTTAGACTGAAGATCTGAAAAGTCCCTGGTTCGATCTCGTTTTTTTGTATTTGTTCTTTCTTTATGCTCTGGCTTCAAGGAAACTATCCACAGCTTTGTTTGTGGATCTCAATGGTGTGTGTCACGCTGCTCCTCTGAAAGTAAGTAATGCTTTGCTTTTTCATCTGACATTTTGACATCAGTGTGACAGGAAAGTTGCTTGTCATTGTGACATGACAGTAGGTTTGTCGTAAGACAAGGCTGCATGAAGTGTGAACTGAAGATTTCTTGGATCCACCAAAAAATGTGTTTTGGGGAATGCGGGCATCGACCAATACAATACCTATAGCATGCTACCAATTGATCAAATTCCCCAGCTGTTTGGAATTTCCGCAAGAAGCAACCAAGAGTGTCCAGTCTTGTCAGGCAATGCTCTTGGTTGACTTGTTAGTTTACGCGCCAGCACTTGCAGAGGCTTGGTGCATCTCAACAATTGCGTGCAATAGCTAGTGAGCGGTTAGCTCAGTAGGTTAGAGTGTGGTGCTAATAATGCCAAGGTCATGGATTCGATCCCCGTACTGGCTAATATGTAGATTTTGAGTGTCAAAATTCTGAGTCACATGCATGTAAATTGTCAATGGTGCCTGGCGCGTAAACTAACAAGTCAACCAGAGCATAGCCTGACAAGACTGGACACTCTTGTTGCTCTTCTTGCGGAAATTCCACTGCTGGGGAATTAGGTCAAATGCTTTGCATGCGTGAGGTAGTGGGATGATGCCCGCATTCTCCAAAAGCACATTGTTTTATGGATCCAAGAAAACTGTAGTCACACTTCATGCAGCTTTGTCTTACGACAACCTACTGTCATGTAACAATGACAAGCAACTTTCCTGTCACACTGATGTCAAATGTCTTGGTGTGGTCTGAGTCTTGGTCTTTTGTTTGGTGGGTCTTTTGTTTGGTGGATCTTTTGTTTGGTGGGTCTTTGGTTTGGTGGGTCTTTTGTTTGGTTTGGTGGGTCTTTTGTTTTGTTGGTCTTTTGTTGTTTGGTGGGTCTTTTGTTTGACCTAGACAAGTCCCAGACACCAAGACCTTGTCAGCTTGGGGGATTGAACTTGCAACCTTTCAATTACTAGTCCAGCGCTCTAACCACTAGGCTACCCTTCCGCCTGGTTTTGGTCTTGGTCTTGTCTTGTCTTGGTCTTGTTCTTGGTCTGGTCTTGTTCTTGGTCTTAGTCTGGGTTTGGTCTTGGTCTGGGTCATGGGTTCGATCCCCGTACTGGCTAATATGTACATTTTGAGTGTCAAAATTGTGAGTCACATGCATGTAAATTGTCAATGGTGCCACATAATTAAGTTTAGTGAATTGCAGAAATATCTCAGTTGGGAGAGTGTTAGACTGAAGATCTAATGGTCTCTGGTTCATTCCCGGTTTTGGCATTTGTTTTTGTGTTCTTTCTATATGCTCTGGCTTCAAGGAAACTATCCCCAGCTTTGTTGTGGTCCTCAATGGTGTGTGTCACACTGCTCCTCGGAAAGTAAGTAATGTCTTGCTTTTTCATCTGACATTTTGACATCAGTGTGACAGGAAAGTTGCTAGTCATTGTTACATGACAGTAGGTTGTCGTAAGACAAGGCTGCATGAAGTGTGAACTGGAGCTTTCTTGGATGCACAAAAAAAATTGTTTTTGGGGAATGCGGGCATCGATCCCAATACCTATAGCATGCTACCAATTGAGCAAAATCCCCAGGCTGTTTGGAATTTCTGCAAGAAGCAACCAAGAGTGTCCAGTCTTGTCAGGCTAGCTCTTGGTGGACTTGTTAGTTTACGTGCCAGCACTTGCAGAGGCTCAGTGCATCTCAACATTGCACCCAATAGCTTGGCCGGTTAGCTCAGTTGGTTAGAGTCTGATGCTAGTAATGCAAAGTCATGGGTTCGATCCCCGTACTGGCTAATATGTACATTTTGAGTGTCAAAATTGTGAGTCACATGCATGTAAATTGTCAATGGTGCCACATAATTAAGTTAAGTGCATTGCTGAAATTGCTCAGTTGGGAGAGCGTTAGACTGAAGATTTAAAAGTCCCTGGTTCGATCCTGGTTTTCGGGATTTGTATTTGTTCTTTCTTTATGCTCTGGCTTCAAGGAAACTATCCACAGCTTTCTTTGTGGATCTCAATGGTGTGTGTCACGCTGCTCCTTTGAAAGTAAGTAATGCTTTGCTTTTTCATCTGACTTTTGACATCAGTGTGACAGGAAAGTTTGCTTGTCATTGTGACATGACACTAGGATTGTCGTAAGACAAGGCTGCATGAAGTGTGAACTGGAGCTTTCTTGGATCCACAAAAAAATGTGTTTTTGGGGAATGCGGGCATCGATCCCATACCTAGAGCATGCTACCAATTTGATCAAATTCCCAGCTGTTTGGATTTCTGCAAGTAGCAACGCAAGAGTGTCCAGTCTTGTCAGGCTATGCTCTTGGTTGACTTGTTAGTTTATGTGCCAGCACTTGCAGAGGCTTAGTGCATCTCAACAATTGCGCCCAATAGCTAGTGGCCGGTTAGCTCAGTTGGTTAGAGTCTGATGCTAATAATGCAAAGGTCATGGTTTCGATCCCCGTACTGGCTAATATGTACATTTTGAGTGTCAAAATTGTGAGTCACATGCATGTAAATTTCAATGGTGCCACATAATTAAGTTTAAGTGCATTGCTGAAATATCTCAGTTGGGAGAGCGTTAGACTGAAGATCTAAAAGTCCCTGGTTCGATCCGGTTTTTTGTATTTGTTTTTCTTCTTTATGCTCTGGCTTCAAGGAAACTATCCACAGCTTTGTTTGTGGATCTCAATGGTGTGTGTCACGCTGCTCCTCTGAAAGTAAGTAATGCTTTGCTTTTTCATCTGACATTTTGACATCAGTGTGACAGGAAAGTTGCTTGTCATTGTGACATGACAGTAGGTTGTCGTAAGACAAGGCTGCATGAAGTGTGAACTGAAGATTTCTTGGATCCACCAAAAAAATGTGTTTTTGGGGAATGCGGGCATCGACCCCAATACCTATAGCATGCTACCAATTGATCAAATTCCCCAGCTGTTTGGAATTTCCGCAAGAAGCAACCAAGAGTGTCCAGTCTTGTCAGGCAATGCTCTTGGTTGACTTGTTAGTTTACGCGCCAGCACTTGCAGAGGCTTGGTGCATCTCAACAATTGCGTGCAATAGCTAGTGAGCGGTTAGCTCAGTAGGTTAGAGTGTGGTGCTAATAATGCCAAGGTCATGGATTCGATCCCCGTACTGGCTAATATGTAGATTTTGAGTGTCAAAATTCTGAGTCACATGCATGTAAATTGTCAATGGTGCCTGGCGCGTAAACTAACAAGTCAACCAAGAGCATAGCCTGACAAGACTGGACACTCTTGGTTGCTTCTTGCGGAAATTCCAAACTGCTGGGGAATTAGGTCAAATGCTTTGCATGCGTGAGGTAGTGGGATCGATGCCCGCATTCTCCAAAAGCACATTGTTTTATGGATCCAAGAAAACTGTAGTTCACACTTCATGCAGCTTTGTCTTACGACAACCTACTGTCATGTAACAATGACAAGCAACTTTCCTGTCACACTGATGTCAAAATGTCTTGGTGTGGTCTGAGTCTTGGGTCTTTGTTTGGTGGGTCTTTGTTTGGTGGGTCTTTGGTTTTGGTGGGGGTCTTTTGTTTTGTTTTGGTGGGTCCTTTTGTTTTGTTGGTGGGTCTATTTGTTGGTCTTTTGGTTTGGTGGTCTTTTGTTTGACCTAGACAATCCCAGACACCAAGACCTTGTCAGCTTGGGGATTGAACTTGCAACCTTTCAATTACTAGTCCAGCGCTCTAACCACTAGGCTACCCTTCCGCCTGGTTTTGGTCTTGGTCTTGTCTTGTCTTGGTCTTGTTCTTGGTCTGGTCTTGTTCTTGGTCTTAGTCTGGGTCTTGGTCTTGGTCTGGGTCAGGGGTTCGATCCCCGTACTGGCTAATATGTACATTTTGAGTGTCAAAATTGTGAGTCACATGCATGTAAATTGTCAATGGTGCCACATAATTAAGTTTAGTGAATTGCAGAAATATCTCAGTTGGGAGAGTGTTAGACTGAAGATCTAATGGTCTCGTGGTTCATTCCCGGTTTTTGGCATTTGTTTTGTTCTTTCTATATGCTCTGGCTTCAAGGAAACTATCCCCAGCTTTGTTGTGGGTCCTCAATGGTGTGTGTCACACTGCCTCTCCTCGGAAAGTAAGTAATGTCTTGCTTTTTCATCTGACATTTTGACATCAGTGTGACAGGAAAGTTGCTAGTCATTGTTACATGACAGTAGGTTGTCGTAGACAAGGCTGCATGAAGTGTGAACTGGAGCTTTCTTGGATGCACAAAAAAAATTGTTTTTGGGGAATGCGGGCATCGATCCCAATACCTATAGCAATGCTACCAATTGATCAAATTCCCCAGCTGTTTGGAATTTCTGCAAGAAGCAACCCAAGAGTGTCCAGTCTTGTCAGGCCTATGCTCTTGGTTGACTTTTAGTTTACGTGCCAGCACTTGCAGAGGCTCAGTGCATTCTCAACATTGCACCCAATAGCTAGTGGCCCGGTTAGCTCAGTTGGTTAGAGTCTGATGCTAGTAATGCAAAGGTCATGGGTTCGATCCCTGTACTGGCTAATATGTACATTTTGAGTGTCAAAATTGTGAGTCACATGCATGTAAATTGTCAATGGTGCCACATAATTAAGTTTAGTGAATTGCAGAAATATCTCAGTTGGGAGAGTGTTAGACTGAAGATCTAATGGTCTCTGGTTCATTCCCGGTTTTTGGCATTTGTTTTTGTTCTTTCTATATGCTCTGGCTTCAAGGAAACTATCCCCAGCTTTGTTGTGGTCCTCAATGGTGTGTGTCACACTGCTCCTCGGAAAGTAAGTAATGTCTTGCTTTTTCATCTGACATTTTGACATCAGTGTGACAGGAAAGTTGCTTGTCATTGTGACATGACAGTAGGTTGTCGTAAGACAAGGCTGCATGAAGTGTGAACTGAAGATTTCTTGGATCCACCAAAAAAATGTGTTTTTGGGGAATGCGGGCATCGACCCCAATACCTATAGCATGCTACCAATTGATCAAATTCCCCAGCTGTTTGGAATTTCTGCAAGAAGCAACCAAGAGTGTCCAGTCTTGTCAGGCTATGCTCTTGGTTGACTTGTTAGTTTACGCGCCAGCACTTGCAGAGGCTTAGTGCATCTCAACCAAATGCGCCCAATAGCTAGTGTCCGGTTAGCTCAGTTGGTTAGAGTCTGATGCGAATAATGCAAAGGTCTTGGGTTCGATCCCCGTACTGGCTAATATGTACATTTTGAGTGTCAAAATTGTGAGTCACATGCATGTAAATTTTCAATGGTGCCACATAATTAAGTTAAGTGCATTGCTGAAATATCTCAGTTGGGAGAGCGTTAGACTGAAGATCTGGAAGTCCCTGGTTCGATCCCGGTTTTTTGTATTTGTTCTTTCTTTATGCTCTGGCTTCAAGGAAACTATCCACAGCTTTGTTTGTGGATCTCAATGGTGTGTGTCACGCTGCTCCTCTGAAAGTAAGTAATGCTTTGCTTTTTCATCTGACATTTTGACATCAGTGTGACAGGAAAGTTGCTTGTCATTGTGACATGACAGTAGGTTGTCGTAAGACAAGGCTGCATGAAGTGTGAACTGAAGATTTCTTGGATCCACCAAAAAAATGTGTTTTTGGGGAATGCGGGCATCGACCCCAATACCTATAGCATGCTACCAATTGATCAAAT
The DNA here is from genome assembly GCF_002021735.2 of Oncorhynchus kisutch. Taxonomy (NCBI): domain Eukaryota; kingdom Metazoa; phylum Chordata; class Actinopteri; order Salmoniformes; family Salmonidae; genus Oncorhynchus; species Oncorhynchus kisutch. The sequence goes on from NW_022263707.1 coordinate 6,591, forward strand.
TCCCCAGCTGTTTGGAATTTCCGCAAGAAGCAACCAAGAGTGTCCAGTCTTGTCAGGCAATGCTCTTGGTTGACTTGTTAGTTTACCGCTCCAGCACTTGCAGAGGCTTGGTGCATCTCAACAATTGCGTGCAATAGCTAGTGAGCGGTTAGACTCAGTAGGTTAGAGTGTGGTGCTAATAATGCCAGGTCATGGATTCGTCCCCGTCCTGGCTAATATGTAGAGTTTGAGTGTCAAATTCTGAGTCACATGCATGTAAATTGTCAATGGTGCCTGGCGCGTAAACTAACAAGTCAACCAAGAGCATAGCCTGACAGACTGGACACTCTTGGTTGCCTTTCTTGCGGAAAGTTCCAAACTGCTGGGAATAGGTCAAATGCTTGCATGCGTGAGGTAGTGGATCGATGCCCGCATTCTCCAAAAGCACATTGTTTTATGGATTCCAAGAAAACTGTAGTCACACTTCATGCAGCTTTGTCTTACGGACAACCTTACTGTCATGTAACAATGACAAGCAACTTTCCTGTCACACTTGATGTCAAAATGTCTTGGTGTGGTCTGAGTCTTGGGTCTTTTGTTTGGTGGGTCTTTTGTTTGGTGGGTCTTTGGTTTGGTGGGTCTTTTGTTTTGTTTGGTGGGTCTTTTGTTTTGTTGGTCTTTTGTTGGTGGGTCTTTTGGTTTGACCTAGACAAGTCCCAGACCACCAAGACCTTGGTCAGCTTGGGGGATTGAACTTGCAACCTTTCAATTACTAGTCCAGCGCTCTAACCACTAGGCTACCCTTCCGCCTGGTTTTGGTCTTGGTCTTGTCTTGTCTTGGTCTTGTTCTTGGTCTGGTCTTTCTTGGTCTTAGTCTGGGTCGTGGTCTTGGTCTGGGTCATGGGTTCGATTCCCCGTACTGGCTAATATGTACATTTTGAGTGTCAAAATTGTGAGTCACATGCATGTAAATTGTCAATGGTGCCACATAATTAAGTTTAGTGAATTGCAGAAATATCTCAGTTGGGAGAGTGTTAGACTGAAGATCTAATGGTCTCTGGTTCATTCCCGGTTTTTGGCATTTGTTTTTGTTCTTTCTATATGCTCTGGCTTCAAGGAAACTATCCCCAGCTTTGTTGTGGTCCTCAATGGTGTGTGTCACACTGCTCCTCGGAAAGTAAGTAATGTCTTGCTTTTTCATCTGACATTTTGACATCAGTGTGACAGGAAAGTTGCTAGTCATTGTTACATGACAGTAGGTTGTCGTAAGACAAGGCTGCATGAAGTGTGAACTGGAGCTTCTTGGATGCACAAAAAAAATTGTTTTTGGGGAATGCGGGCATCGATCCCAATACCTATAGCATGCTACCAATTGATCAAATTCCCCAGCTGTTTGGAATTTCTGCAAGAAGCAACCAAGAGTGTCCAGTCTTGTCAGGCTATGCTCTTGGTTGACTTGTTAGTTTACGTGCCAGCACTTGCAGAGGGCTCAGTGCATCTCAACAATTGCAACCCAATAGCTAGTGGCCGGTTAGCTCAGTTGGTTAGAGTCTGATGCTAGTAATGCAAAGGTCATGGGTTCGATCCCCGTACTGGCTAATATGTACATTTTGAGTGTCAAAATTGTGAGTCACATGCATGTAAATTGTCAATGGTGCCACATAATTATGTTAAGTGCATTGCTGAAATTGCTCAGTTGGGAGGAGCGTTAGACTGAAGATTTAAAAGTCCCTGGTTCGATCCTGGTTTTCGGGATTTGTATTTGTTCTTTCTTTATGCTCTGGCTTCAAGGAAACTATCCACAGCTTTCTTTGTGGATCTCAATGGTGTGTGTCACGCTGCTCCTTTGAAAGTAAGTAATGCTTTGCTTTTTCATCTGACATTTTGACATCAGTGTGACAGGAAAGTTGCTTGTCATTGTGACATGACACTAGGTTGTCGTAAGACAAGGCTGCATGAAGTGTGAACTGGAGCTTTCTTGGATCCACAAAAAAATGTGTTTTTGGGGAATGCGGGCATCGATCCCAATACCTATAGCATGCTACCAATTGATCAAATTCCCCAGCTGTTTGGAATTTCTGCAAGAAGCAACCAAGAGTGTCCAGTCTTGTCAGGCTATGCTCTTGGTTGACTTGTTAGTTTACGCGCCAGCACTTGCAGAGGCTTAGTGCATCTCAACCAAATGCGCCCAATAGCTAGTGTCCGGTTAGCTCAGTTGGTTAGAGTCTGATGCGAATAATGCAAAGGTCTTGGGTTCGATCCCCGTACTGGCTAATATGTACATTTTGAGTGTCAAAATTGTGAGTCACATGCATGTAAATTTTCAATGGTGCCACATAATTAAGTTAAGTGCATTGCTGAAATATCTCAGTTGGGAGAGCGTTAGACTGAAGATCTGGAAGTCCCTGGTTCGATCCCGGTTTTTTGTATTTGTTCTTTCTTTATGCTCTGGCTTCAAGGAAACTATCCACAGCTTTGTTTGTGGATCTCAATGGTGTGTGTCACGCTGCTCCTCTGAAAGTAAGTAATGCTTTGCTTTTTCATCTGACATTTTGACATCAGTGTGACAGGAAAGTTGCTTGTCATTGTGACATGACAGTAGGTTGTCGTAAGACAAGGCTGCATGAAGTGTGAACTGAAGATTTCTTGGATCCACCAAAAAAATGTGTTTTTGGGGAATGCGGGCATCGACCCCAATACCTATAGCATGCTACCAATTGATCAAATTCCCCAGCTGTTTGGAATTTCCGCAAGAAGCAACCAAGAGTGTCCAGTCTTGTCAGGCAATGCTCTTGGTTGACTTGTTAGTTTACGCGCCAGCACTTGCAGAGGCTTGGTGCATCTCAACAATTGCGTGCAATAGCTAGTGAGCGGTTAGCTCAGTAGGTTAGAGTGTGGTGCTAATAATGCCAAGGTCATGGATTCGATCCCCGTACTGGCTAATATGTAGATTTTGAGTGTCAAAATTCTGAGTCACATGCATGTAAATTGTCAATGGTGCCTGGCGCGTAAACTAACAAGTCAACCAAGAGCATAGCCTGACAAGACTGGACACTCTTGGTTGCTTCTTGCGGAAATTCCAAACTGCTGGGGAATTAGGTCAAATGCTTTGCATGCGTGAGGTAGTGGGATCGATGCCCGCATTCTCCAAAAGCACATTGTTTTATGGATCCAAGAAAACTGTAGTTCACACTTCATGCAGCTTTGTCTTACGACAACCTACTGTCATGTAACAATGACAAGCAACTTTCCTGTCACACTGATGTCAAAATGTCTTGGTGTGGTCTGAGTCTTGGGTCTTTTGTTTGGTGGGTCTTTTGTTTGGTGGATCTTTTGTTTGGTGGGTCTTTGGTTTGGTGGGTCTTTGTTTTGTTTGGTGGGTCTTTTGTTTTGTTGGTCTTTTGTTTGGTGGGTCTTTTGTTTGACCTAGACAAGTCCCAGACACCAAGACCTTGTCAGCTTGGGGGATTGAACTTGCAACCTTTCAATTACTAGTCCAGCGCTCTAACCACTAGGCTACCCTTCCGCCTGGTTTTGGTCTTGGTCTTGTCTTGTCTTGGTCTTGTTCTTGGTCTGGTCTTGTTCTTGGTCTTAGTCTGGGTCTTGGTCTTGGTCTGGGTCATGGGTTCGATCCCCGTACTGGCTAATATGTACATTTTGAGTGTCAAAATTGTGAGTCACATGCATGTAAATTGTCAATGGTGCCACATAATTAAGTTTAGTGAATTGCAGAAATATCTCAGTTGGGAGAGTGTTAGACTGAAGATCTAATGGTCTCTGGTTCATTCCCGGTTTTTGGCATTTGTTTTTGTTCTTTCTATATGCTCTGGCTTCAAGGAAACTATCCCCAGCTTTGTTGTGGTCCTCAATGGTGTGTGTCACACTGCTCCTCGGAAAGTAAGTAATGTCTTGCTTTTTCATCTGACATTTTGACATCAGTGTGACAGGAAAGTTGCTAGTCATTGTTACATGACAGTAGGTTGTCGTAAGACAAGGCTGCATGAAGTGTGAACTGGAGCTTTCTTGGATGCACAAAAAAAATTGTTTTTGGGGAATGCGGGCATCGATCCCAATACCTATAGCATGCTACCAATTGATCAAATTCCCCAGCTGTTTGGAATTTCTGCAAGAAGCAACCAAGAGTGTCCAGTCTTGTCAGGCTATGCTCTTGGTTGACTTGTTAGTTTACGTGCCAGCACTTGCAGAGGCTCAGTGCATCTCAACAATTGCACCCAATAGCTAGTGGCCGGTTAGCTCAGTTGGTTAGAGTCTGATGCTAGTAATGCAAAGGTCATGGGTTCGATCCCCGTACTGGCTAATATGTACATTTTGAGTGTCAAAATTGTGAGTCACATGCATGTAAATTGTCAATGGTGCCACATAATTATGTTAAGTGCATTGCTGAAATTGCTCAGTTGGGAGAGCGTTAGACTGAAGATTTAAAAGTCCCTGGTTCGATCCTGGTTTTCGGGATTTGTATTTGTTCTTTCTTTATGCTCTGGCTTCAAGGAAACTATCCACAGCTTTCTTTGTGGATCTCAATGGTGTGTGTCACGCTGCTCCTTTGAAAGTAAGTAATGCTTTGCTTTTTCATCTGACATTTTGACATCAGTGTGACAGGAAAGTTGCTTGTCATTGTGACATGACACTAGGTTGTCGTAAGACAAGGCTGCATGAAGTGTGAACTGGAGCTTTCTTGGATCCACAAAAAAATGTGTTTTTGGGGAATGCGGGCATCGATCCCAATACCTATAGCATGCTACCAATTGATCAAATTCCCCAGCTGTTTGGAATTTCTGCAAGAAGCAACCAAGAGTGTCCAGTCTTGTCAGGCTATGCTCTTGGTTGACTTGTTAGTTTACGCGCCAGCACTTGCAGAGGCTTAGTGCATCTCAACCAAATGCGCCCAATAGCTAGTGTCCGGTTAGCTCAGTTGGTTAGAGTCTGATGCGAATAATGCAAAGGTCTTGGGTTCGATCCCCGTACTGGCTAATTTGTACATTTTGAGTGTCAAAATTGTGAGTCACATGCATGTAAATTTTCAATGGTGCCACATAATTAAGTTAAGTGCATTGCTGAAATATCTCAGTTGGGGAGAGCGTTAGACTGAAGATCTGGAAGTCCCTGGTTCGATCCCGTTTTTTTGTATTTGTTCTTTCTTTATGCTCTGGCTTCAAGGAAACTATCCACAGCTTTGTTTGTGGATCTCAATGGTGTGTGTCACGCTGCTCCTCTGAAAGTAAGTAATGCTTTGCTTTTTCATCTGACATTTTGACATCAGTGTGACAGGAAAGTTGCTTGTCATTGTGACATGACAGTAGGTTGTCGTAAGACAAGGCTGCATGAAGTGTGAACTGAAGATTTCTTGGATCCACCAAAAAAATGTGTTTTTGGGGAATGCGGGCATCGACCCCAATACCTATAGCATGCTACCAATTGATCAAATTCCCCAGCTGTTTGGAATTTCCGCAAGAAGCAACCAAGAGTGTCCAGTCTTGTCAGGCAATGCTCTTGGTTGACTTGTTAGTTTACGCGCCAGCACTTGCAGAGGCTTGGTGCATCTCAACAATTGCGTGCAATAGCTAGTGAGCGGTTAGCTCAGTAGGTTAGAGTGTGGTGCTAATAATGCCAAGGTCATGGATTCGATCCCCGTACTGGCTAATATGTAGATTTTGAGTGTCAAAATTCTGAGTCACATGCATGTAAATTGTCAATGGTGCCTGGCGCGTAAACTAACAAGTCAACCAAGAGCATAGCCTGACAAGACTGGACACTCTTGGTTGCTTCTTGCGGAAATTCCAAACTGCTGGGGAATTAGGTCAAATGCTTTGCATGCGTGAGGTAGTGGGATCGATGCCCGCATTCTCCAAAAGCACATTGTTTTATGGATCCAAGAAAACTGTAGTTCACACTTCATGCAGCTTTGTCTTACGACAACCTACTGTCATGTAACAATGACAAGCAACTTTCCTGTCACACTGATGTCAAAATGTCTTGGTGTGGTCTGAGTCTTGGGTCTTTTGTTTGGTGGGTCTTTTGTTTGGTGGGTCTTTTGTTTGGTGGATCTTTTGTTTGGTGGGTCTTTTGTTTTGTTGGTCTTTTGTTTGACCCAGACAAGACCCAGACACCAAGACCTTGTCAGCTTGGGGGATTGAACTTGCAACCTTTCAATTACTAGTCCAGCGCTCTAACAACTAGGCTACCCTTCCGCCTGGTTTTGGTCTTGGTCTTGTCTTGTCTTGGTCTTGTTCTTGGTCTGGTCTTGTTCTTGGTCTTAGTCTGGGTCTTGGTCTTGGTCTGGGTCATGGGTTCGATCCCCGTACTGGCTAATATGTACATTTTGAGTGTCAAAATTGTGAGTCACATGCATGTAAATTGTCAATGGTGCCACATAATTAAGTTTAGTGAATTACAGAAATATCTCAGTTGGGAGAGCGTTAGACTGAAAATTTAAAAGTCCCTGGTTCGATCCTGGTTTTCGGGATTTGTATTTGTTCTTTCTTTATGCTCTGGCTTCAAGGAAACTATCCACAGCTTTGTTTGTGGATCTCAATGGTGTGTGTCACGCTGCTCCTCTGAAAGTAAGTAATGCTTTGCTTTTTCATCTGACATTTTGACATCAGTGTGACAGGAAAGTTGCTTGTCATTGTGACATGACAGTAGGTTGTCGTAAGACAAGGCTGCATGAAGTGTGAACTGAAGATTTCTTGGATCCACCATAAAAAATTGTTTTTGGGGAATGCGGGCATCGACCCCAATACCTATAGCATGCTACCAATTGATCAAATTCCCCAGCTGTTTGGAATTTCCGCAAGAAGCAACCAAGAGTGTCCAGTCTTGTCAGGCAATGCTCTTGGTTGACTTGTTAGTTTACGCGCCAGCACTTGCAGAGGCTTGGTGCATCTCAACAATTGCGTGCAATAGCTAGTGAGCGGTTAGCTCAGTAGGTTAGAGTGTGGTGCTAATAATGCCAAGGTCATGGATTCGATCCCTGTACTGGCTAATATGTAGATTTTGAGTGTCAAAATTCTGAGTCACATGCATGTAAATTGTCAATGGTGCCTGGCGCGTAAACTAACAAGTCAACCAAGAGCATAGCCTGACAAGACTGGACACTCTTGGTTGCTTCTTGCGGAAATTCCAAACTGCTGGGGAATTAGGTCAAATGCTTTGCATGCGTGAGGTAGTGGGATCGATGCCCGCATTCTCCAAAAGCACATTGTTTTATGGATCCAAGAAAACTGTAGTTCACACTTCATGCAGCTTTGTCTTACGACAACCTACTGTCATGTAACAATGACAAGCAACTTTCCTGTCACACTGATGTCAAAATGTCTTGGTGTGGTCTGGGTCTTGGGTCTTTTGTTTGGTGGGTCTTTTGTTTGGTGGATCTTTTGTTTGGTGGGTCTTTGGTTTGGTGGGTCTTTTGTTTGGTGGGTCTTTTGTTTGGTGGGTCTTTTGTTTGACCCAGACAAGACCCAGACACCAAGACCTTGTCAGCTTGGGGGTTTAAACTTGCAACCTTTCAATTACTAGTCCAGCGCTCTAACCACTAGGCTACCCTTCCGCCTGGTTTTGGTCTTGGTCTTGTCTTGTCTTGGTCTTGTTCTTGGTCTGGTCTTGTTCTTGGTCTTAGTCTGGGTCTTGGTCTTGGTCTTGGTCTGGGTCATGGGTTCGATCCCCGTACTGGCTAATATGTACATTTTGAGTGTCAAAATTGTGAGTCACATGCATGTAAATTGTCAATGGTGCCACATAATTAAGTTTAGTGAATTGCAGAAATATCTCAGTTGGGAGAGTGTTAGACTGAAGATCTAATGGTCTCTGGTTCAATCCCGGTTTTTGGCATTTGTATTTGTTCTTTCTATATGCTCTTGCTTCAAGGAAACTATCCCCAGCTTTGTTGTGGTCCTCAATGGTGTGTGTCACGCTGCTCCTCGGAAAGTAAGTAATGTCTTGCTTTTTCATCTGACATTTTGACATCAGTGTGACAGGAAAGTTGCTAGTCATTGTTACATGACAGTAGGTTGTCGTAAGACAAGGCTGCATGAAGTGTGAACTGGAGCTTTCTTGGATCCACAAAAAAATGTGTTTTTGGGGAATGCGGGCATCGATCCCAATACCTATAGCATGCTACCAATTGATCAAATTCCCCAGCTGTTTGGAATTTCCGCAAGAAGCAACCAAGAGTGTCCAGTCTTGTCAGGCAATGCTCTTGGTTGACTTGTTAGTTTACGCGCCAGCACTTGCAGAGGCTTGGTGCATCTCAACAATTGCGTGCAATAGCTAGTGAGCGGTTAGCTCAGTAGGTTAGAGTGTGGTGCTAATAATGCCAAGGTCATGGATTCGATCCCCGTACTGGCTAATATGTAGATTTTGAGTGTCAAAATTCTGAGTCACATGCATGTAAATTGTCAATGGTGCCACATAATTAAGTTAAGTGCATTGCTGAAATTGCTCAGTTGGGAGAGCGTTAGACTGAAGATCTGAAAGTCCCTGGTTCGATCCCGGTTTTCGGGATTTGTATTTGTTCTTTCTTTATGCTCTGGCTTCAAGGAAACTATCCACAGCTTTGTTTGTGGATCTCAATGGTGTGTGTCACGCTGCTCCTCTGAAAGTAAGTAATGCTTTGCTTTTTCATCTGACATTTTGACATCAGTGTGACAGGAAAGTTGCTTGTCATTGTGACATGACAGTAGGTTGTCGTAAGACAAGGCTGCATGAAGTGTGAACTGAAGCTTTCTTGGATCCACAAAAAAAATGTGTTTTTGGGGAATGCGGGCATCGACCCCAATACCTATAGCATGCTACCAATTGATCAAATTCCCCAGCTGTTTGGAATTTCCGCAAGAAGCAACCAAGAGTGTCCAGTCTTGTCAGGCAATGCTCTTGGTTGACTTGTTAGTTTACGCGCCAGCACTTGCAGAGGCTTGGTGCATCTCAACAATTGCGTGCAATAGCTAGTGAGCGGTTAGCTCAGTAGGTTAGAGTGTGGTGCTAATAATGCCAAGGTCATGGATTCGATCCCTGTACTGGCTAATATGTAGATTTTGAGTGTCAAAATTCTGAGTCACATGCATGTAAATTGTCAATGGTGCCTGGCGCGTAAACTAACAAGTCAACCAAGAGCATAGCCTGACAAGACTGGACACTCTTGGTTGCTTCTTGCGGAAATTCCAAACTGCTGGGGAATTAGGTCAAATGCTTTGCATGCGTGAGGTAGTGGGATCGATGCCCGCATTCTCCAAAAGCACATTGTTTTATGGATCCAAGAAAACTGTAGTTCACACTTCATGCAGCTTTGTCTTACGACAACCTACTGTCATGTAACAATGACAAGCAACTTTCCTGTCACACTGATGTCAAAATGTCTTGGTGTGGTCTGGGTCTTGGGTCTTTTGTTTGGTGGGTCTTTTGTTTGGTGGATCTTTTGTTTGGTGGGTCTTTGGTTTGGTGGGTCTTTGGTTTGGTGGGTCTTTGGTTTGGTGGGTCTTTTGTTTGGTGGGTCTTTTGTTTGACCCAGACAAGACCCAGACACCAAGACCTTGTCAGCTTGGGGGTTTAAACTTGCAACCTTTCAATTACTAGTCCAGCGCTCTAACCACTAGGCTACCCTTCCGCCTGGTTTTGGTCTTGGTCTTGTCTTGTCTTGGTCTTGTTCTTGGTCTGGTCTTGTTCTTGGTCTTAGTCTGGGTCTTGGTCTTGGTCTTGGTCTGGGTCATGGGTTCGATCCCCGTACTGGCTAATATGTACATTTTGAGTGTCAAAATTGTGAGTCACATGCATGTAAATTGTCAATGGTGCCACATAATTAAGTTTAGTGAATTGCAGAAATATCTCAGTTGGGAGAGTGTTAGACTGAAGATCTAATGGTCTCTGGTTCAATCCCGGTTTTTGGCATTTGTATTTGTTCTTTCTTTATGCTCTGGCTTCAAGGAAACTATCCACAGCTTTGTTTGTGGATCTCAATGGTGTGTGTCACGCTGCTCCTCTGAAAGTAAGTAATGCTTTGCTTTTTCATCTGACATTTTGACATCAGTGTGACAGGAAAGTTGCTTGTCATTGTGACATGACAGTAGGTTGTCGTAAGACAAGGCTGCATGAAGTGTGAACTGAAGCTTTCTTGGATCCACAAAAAAAATGTGTTTTTGGGGAATGCGGGCATCGACCCCAATACCTATAGCATGCTACCAATTGATCAAATTCCCCAGCTGTTTGGAATTTCCGCAAGAAGCAACCAAGAGTGTCCAGTCTTGTCAGGCAATGCTCTTCTGAGTCACATGCATGTAAATTGTCAATGGTGCCTGGCGCGTAAACTAACAAGTCAACCAAGAGCATAGCCTGACAAGACTGGACACTCTTGGTTGCTTCTTGCGGAAATTCCAAACTGCTGGGGAATTAGGTCAAATGCTTTGCATGCGTGAGGTAGTGGGATCGATGCCCGCATTCTCCAAAAGCACATTGTTTTATGGATCCAAGAAAACTGTAGTTCACACTTCATGCAGCTTTGTCTTACGACAACCTACTGTCATGTAACAATGACAAGCAACTTTCCTGTCACACTGATGTCAAAATGTCTTGGTGTGGTCTGAGTCTTGGGTCTTTTGTTTGGTGGGTCTTTTGTTTGGTGGATCTTTTGTTTGGTGGGTCTTTGGTTTGGTGGGTCTTTGGTTTGGTGGGTCTTTTGTGTGGTTTGGTGTGTCTTTTGTTTTGTTTGGTGGATATTTTGTTTTGTTGGTCTTTTGTTTGGTGGGTCTTTTGTTTGGTGGGTCTTTTGTTTGACCCAGACAAGTCCCAGACACCAAGACCTTGTCAGCTTGGGGGACCTTAAGGGAAGATTTCGGCAGGTGCCATATGGTTAGTGAGAAAGTCCATATTGCAAATGTACGGTCCCTTACTAGACGTCCGAAATCGGTTGTAAAATTCGCGGACGGCGTCGGGCCGAGCGGCAGGGCCGGACCTACCGGGAAGTCATCAAATGAACTTTGTTGGACATTCGGTTTCCGTTTTACAAAAATAATAAGATTTTGGTCATTTTGCCGCTGTCCCGGAAATTCCCACAAGAGGGCATAAGCAATCATATTGCTATTGGACAAAACATCACGATTCACGACGGGGCCTTATCTCGAAAACTGAAAATATTTCAAAGCCGAAACTCGGTGAGCGTAGGTTTGGCATAATGGGCAGTTGGCCCCGAACAAGATGGCGTCTAGGCCTCAACGGTTTTTGAGTTATGGCCATTTATCTGGGATTAAAGGTCCAAAATGAAAATAGAGAAATTATTTTTCCACTTCACGTCAAAGTCAAGGAGCCTCCGGTGTCAATAAAAAAAAAAACAGCCATTTATCTATCGTCATTTAAGAGAAATCGTACAACGACAGATTGGTGATGTTCACGGATAGGTGTTTTTTTTTTCAACGGTTACAGATCCAGTTGCAGGGTGTTCTTACGAATCTTTTTAAAGTGTGCTTCGGAGCTCTGCGAGATTTCTGTGATTTTTTATGATTTTCTGAAATAACACACACTCCCTAAACCCTCCGTAAATAACTCAGTTCTTAACGTAAAGACTTAAAACTCAGGATTATGTAAAGGCATACCTCAATCAGGATATGAGTTTATTTATAGCTTCCTGTGCCAACCGGAAGTGCCTTAAATGGTGTCACAGTGGCATTTTCCAAGGGTTAAAAAGGTCAGATCTTTTCAAAACTTCATATGTGTGATTAGGCAACCCCCATAAACTGTAAGGCAGTCATTTCTCCCAACAGATGTCAAAGAAAAGCTCTCTCTCACACACACACACACAGAAACACACACTCAGCAAGGATGGAGTGACAAAGTGCGGTGCTTAAAGACACACAAAGCCTACAATGGCATTTCCATATTCTCTAGGCCGTGCCGAGTTCAACAAGATGCCCCGCTTGACCGTAGCTCGCTCGGTCTAAGCACAGCGACCATTAGAAAAATGTGATTTGTTTTTGGGTGACAGTGAGAGAACCGTTAAGGTGAGAAGCACAATTCGACCTCAGGAACGTACCTGAGGTCCTCCCGATCCGTGCAAGCCTAACGTTGACCGTGTGGCATTAACCCTTAATAGTTAAAAGAAGGTGTTTACTTCAAAGAGTTTGCATTGACTTCTCTCCCCATAGGAATACATTGCCTGCACCCCTAAATTCAACCTGAAGCCTATGTGGGTTATGAATGCCTTATGAACCTGTCTTCTATGACAGTCCATCAGACCACTATGAGGTCTACCTGTGCCAATTCTAAGCTTCCTGAAGCAAACGGAAGTGGTTAAATTAACCCAAAAGGTGTTTTGATGTACATAACCTTCAAAGGTGAAAATGACTACATTCAACCCTGTGTAGATCGTAGATCAGTCAATTCTTAACTTAAAGACTTAAAACTCAGGATTATGTAAGTTTCTATGTCAATCAAGACATGTGTTTACTTATAGCTTCCTGTGCCAACCGGAAGTGCCTTTAATTGGGTCACACTGTCTGTTTTGAAGGGTTAGAAAAGTCACATCTCTCCAAAACTTCATATGTGTGACTAGGTAACCCTCCTAAACTGTAAATCAGTCATTTCTCCCAGCAGATGTCAAAGAAAAGCTCTCACACACACACACAGCAAGGATGGAGTGATAAAGTGCGGTGCTCAAAGACACAGAGAGCAGGCAATGGAATAAACATAATCTCTAGGCCGTGCCGAGTTCAACGAGATATCCCGCTTGACCGTAGCTCGCTCGGTCTAAGCGCAGCGACCATTAGAAAAGTAGGCCCAAAATGAAGCCTGCCCCACAACGTCATTTGCTTTTGGGTGACAGTGAGAGAACCGTTAGGGTGAGAAGCACAATTCGACCTCAGGTACGTTCCTAAGGTCCTCCCGATCCGTGCAAGCCTAACGTTGACCGTGTGGCATTAACCCTTAATAGTTAAAAGAGGGTGTTTACTTCAAAGAGTTTGCATTGACTTCTCTCCCCATAGGAATACATTGCCTGCACCCCTAAATTCAACCTGAAGCCTATGTGGGTTATGAATGTCGTATGAACCTGTCTTCGATGACAGTCCATCAGGCCACTACGAGGTCTACCTGTGTTGATTCTAAGCTTCCTGGACCAACCGGAAGTGGTTAAAATCACCCTAAAAGTGTTTATCCATACCCTGCCTGCAGTTTGATAGACATAGTGCATTCAACCCTGTGTAAATCAGTTAATTCTTAACGTAAGGACCTAAAACTCAGGATTCTGTAAAAGCATACCCCAGTGAGGATATGTGTTGATTTATAGCTTCCTGTACCAACCGGAAGTGTCATAATTGGTGTCTCTTGGGCTGTTTCGAGGGGTTAAAAAAGTCAGATCTTTCCAAAACTTCATATATGTGATTAGGCAACCCCCATGAACTGTAAATCAGTCATTTTTCCCATAAAATTTCAAAGGAAAAATAAATCACCCTAAAACACAACTTGGATGGAGGGACGTATTGGGGTGCGTAGAGACAGACAGTGACTGCAATAGTTAGCTTTGTTCGAGCTAAAAAAGAACCGTCAGACCTAGAGTTCCGAAACTTTAGAATCCTGTTCTAGACCTCCGGTCAATAGTGCGTGGTGAGTTACGTGGCTCTAGAAGGTTCTCGGACCGAGAAACAGCCTCGTACATTTGCAATGACTTCAATTCATTTTGACCGTTACGAAAATGACGACATTTAGAAAAGTCTCCGAGACGCAAGGCTAGGTGCATTGAAACCGGCTCGGCCCATAGAGACAGATCCCAACGTTTCTGTCCGATAGCTCATTCAAGGACCCCGTAGCAAGGCATGGAAAAAAGTGGATTTTCAGCACCAATTAGGGTTTTACTCGGGCACCGAAGGACCTATCGAGCCGAAACTCGGGATTCGGGGTCGCCTCACATAGGCCTACACATAATGTCCGACCTGGACCCGCAGCTAGAACGTAACTATGTGTTTTACGTTTTATTATGTTTTAAACCGAAGGCGCTGTGAATTATGGGCCTGCTCTGACATATGTGATAGTTGGCTTCTAAATGAGTAGGAAAAAGTGGGTTTGGTGTCAATTGATATCAGTTTGGTGTCATAATGACATCTAATTGACTGATGGACACTGACTTGCTAGTTGACTTTTGTACATTTGCAATGTGTTTAAACGGAGAGGGACCATAACCAAAATGGCATTCTGAAATCAACACAAAAAATGGCATCACCACAGTCTCCAGACTGTGCCGAGTTCAACGAGACGCCCCGCTTGACCGTAGCTCGTTCTGAGTGCAGCGACTTTGAAAAAAAGAAGGCCCAAAATGCATTTAACGGTCATTCTGATTTTAATGCCCGCTATAGGAGCACCCTACTACGGCCCTCTTTCACTCAGGGCCGTCCTGGGTGCTTTATGGACTGTTAGCCAAGTGCTGGAGGAGGAAATAGACCCGTGCACCTGGTGATTGAAAACGTGCATCTGGTAACCCAAGAGGAAATAGACCTGTGCACCTGGTGATTGAAAACGTGCATCTGGTAACCCAAAAATTCAAATATGGTCCTAAATGCATTTAAGGGTCATTCTGATATTAATGCCCGCTATGGAAACACCCTACTACGGCCCTCTCTCTGTCGGGGGCGACCTGAGTGCATTATGGACACTTTGAAATTTCACGATGGATACTGATTGTTGTGCACCCGGTAACCCAAAAATACAAATATGGTCCTAAATGCATTTAACGGTCATTCTGATTTTAATGCCCGCTATAGGAGCACCCTACTACGGCCCTCTTTCACTCAGGGCCGTCCTGGGTGCTTTATGGACTGTTAGCCAAGTGCTGGAGGAGGAAATAGACCCGTGCACCTGGTGATTGAAAACGTGCATCTGGTAACCCAAAAATTCAAATATGGTCCTAAATGCATTTAAGGGTCATTCTGATTTTAATGCCCGCTATAGGAGCACCCTACTACGGCCCTCTTTCACTCAGGGCCGTCCTGGGTGCTTTATGGACTGTTAGCCAAGTGCTGGAGGAGGAAATAGACCCGTGCACCTGGTGATTGAAAACGTGCATCTGGTAACCCAAGAGGAAATAGACCTGTGCACCTGGTGATTGAAAACGTGCATCTGGTAACCCAAAAATTCAAATATGGTCCTAAATGCATTTAAGGGTCATTCTGATTTTAATGCCCGCTATGGAAACACCCTACTACGGCCCTCTCTCTGTCGGGGGCGACCTGAGTGCATTATGGACACTTTGAAATTTCACGATGGATACTGATTGTTGAGCACCCGGTAACCCAAAAATACAAATATGGTCCTAAATGCATTTAACGGTCATTCTGATTTTAATGCCCGCTATAGGAGCACCCTACTACGGCCCTCTTTCACTCAGGGCCGTCCTGGGTGCTTTATGGACTGTTAGCCAAGTGCTGGAGGAGGAAATAGACCCGTGCACCTGGTGATTGAAAACGTGCATCTGGTAACCCAAAAATTCAAATATGGTCCTAAATGCATTTAAGGGTCATTCTGATTTTAATGCCCGCTATAGGAGCACCCTACTACGGCCCTCTTTCACTCAGGGCCGTCCTGGGTGCTTTATGGACTGTTAGCCAAGTGCTGGAGGAGGAAATAGACCCGTGCACCTGGTGATTGAAAACGTGCATCTGGTAACCCAAGAGGAAATAGACCTGTGCACCTGGTGATTGAAAACGTGCATCTGGTAACCCAAAAATTCAAATATGGTCCTAAATGCATTTAAGGGTCATTCTGATTTTAATGCCCGCTATGGAAACACCCTACTACGGCCCTCTCTCTGTCGGGGGCGACCTGAGTGCATTATGGACACTTTGAAATTTCACGATGGATACTGATTGTTGAGCACCCGGTAACCCAAAAATACAAATATGGTCCTAAATGCATTTAACGGTCATTCTGATTTTAATGCCCGCTATAGGAGCACCCTACTACGGCCCTCTTTCACTCAGGGCCGTCCTGGGTGCTTTATGGACTGTTAACCAAGTGCTGGAGGAGGAAATAGACCCGTGCACCTGGTGATTGAAAACGTGCATCTGGTAACCCAAAAATTCAAATATGGTCCTAAATGCATTTAAGGGTCATTCTGATTTTAATGCCCGCTATAGGAGCACCCTACTACGGCCCTCTTTCACTCAGGGCCGACCTGGGTGCTTTATGGACTGTTAGCCAAGTGCTGGAGGAGGAAATAGACCCGTGCACCTGGTGATTGAAAACGTGCATCTGGTAACCCAAGAGGAAATAGACCCGTGCACCTGGTGATTGAAAACGTGCATCTGGTAACCCAAAAATTCAAATATGGTCCTAAATGCATTTAAGGGTCATTCTGATTTTAATGCCCGCTATAGGAGCACCCTACTACGGCCCTCTTTCACTCAGGGCCGTCCTGGGTGCTTTATGGACTGTTAGCCAAGTGCTGGAGGAGGAAATAGACCCGTGCACCTGGTGATTGAAAACGTGCATCTGGTAACCCAAGAGGAAATAGACCCGTGCACCTGGTGATTGAAAACGTGCATCTGGTAACCCAAAAATTCAAATATGGTCCTAAATGCATTTAAGGGTCATTCTGATATTAATGCCCGCTATGGAAACACCCTACTACGGCCCTCTCTCTGTCAGGGGCGACCTGAGTGCATTATGGACACTTTGAAATTTCACGATGGATACTGATTGTTGTGCATCTGGTAACCCAAAAATTTAAAGATTATGAATAAGAAGACACAGAGAGGCTTAAAAAGTTAAACTCTCTCTCATGGGATGAAGGGACATACAGGCCTAAAGGCCAAACACCCCTAACCAGGTTATAACCCAAAAGGTGTTTTGATGTACATAACCTTCAAAGGTGAAAATGACTACATTCAACCCTGTGTAGATCGTAGATCAGTCAATTCTTAACTTAAAGACTTAAAACTCAGGATTATGTAAGTTTCTATGTCAATCAAGACATGTGTTTACTTATAGCTTCCTGTGCCAACCGGAAGTGCCTTTAATTGGGTCACACTGTCTGTTTTGAAGGGTTAGAAAAGTCACATCTCTCCAAAACTTCATATGTGTGACTAGGTAAGACCCACCAAACAAAAGACCCACCAAACAAAAGACCAACAAAACAAAAGACCCACCAAACAAAAGACCCACCAAACAAAAGACCCAAGACTCAGACCACACCAAGACATTTTGACATCAGTGTGACAGGAAAGTTGCTTGTCATTGTTACATGACAGTAGGTTGTCGTAAGACAAAGCTGCATGAAGTGTGAACTACAGTTTTCTTGGATCCATAAAACAATGTGCTTTTGGAGAATGCGGGCATCGATCCCACTACCTCACGCATGCAAAGCATTTGACCTAATTCCCCAGCAGTTTGGAATTTCCGCAAGAAGCAACCAAGAGTGTCCAGTCTTGTCAGGCTATGCTCTTGGTTGACTTGTTAGTTTACGCGCCAGGCACCATTGACAATTTACATGCATGTGACTCAGAATTTTGACACTCAAAATCTACATATTAGCCAGTACGGGGATCGAATCCATGACCTCGGCATTATTAGCACCACACTCTAACCTACTGAGCTAACCGCTCACTAGCTATTGCACGCAATTGTTGAGATGCACCAAGCCTCTGCAAGTGCTGGCGCGTAAACTAACAAGTCAACCAAGAGCATTGCCTGACAAGACTGGACACTCTTGGTTGCTTCTTGCGGAAATTCCAAACAGCTGGGGAATTTGATCAATTGGTAGCATGCTATAGGTATTGGGGTCGATGCCCGCATTCCCCAAAAACACATTTTTTTGGTGGATCCAAGAAATCTTCAGTTCACACTTCATGCAGCCTTGTCTTACGACAACCTACTGTCATGTCACAATGACAAGCAACTTTCCTGTCACACTGATGTCAAAATGTCAGATGAAAAAGCAAAGCATTACTTACTTTCAGAGGAGCAGCGTGACACACACCATTGAGATCCACAAACAAAGCTGTGGATAGTTTCCTTGAAGCCAGAGCATAAAGAAAGAACAAATACAAATCCCGAAAACCAGGATCGAACCAGGGACTTTTAAATTTTCAGTCTAACGCTCTCCCAACTGAGATATTTCTGCAATTCACTAAACTTAATTATGTGGCAACATTGACAATTTACATGCATGTGACTCACAATTTTGACACTCAAAATGTACATATTAGCCAGTACGGGAATCGAAACCATGACCTTTGCATTACTAGCATCAGACTCTAACCAACTGAGCTAACCGGCCACTAGCTATTGGGTGCAATTGTTGAGATGCACTGAGCCTCTGCAAGTGCTGGCACATAAACTAACAAGTCAACCAAGAGCATAGCCTGACAAGACTGGACACTCTTGGTTGCTTCTTGCAGAAATTCCAAACAGCTGGGGAATTTGATCAATTATTAGCATGCTATAGGTATTGGGATCGATGCCCGCATTCCCCAAAAACACATTTTTTTGTGGATCCAAGAAAGCTCCAGTTCACACTTCATGCAGCCTTGTCTTACGACAACCTACTGTCATGTAACAATGACTAGCAACTTTCCTGTCACACTGATGTCAAAATGTCCGATGAAAAAGCAAGACATTACTTACTTTCCGAGGAGCAGTGTGACACACACCATTGAGGACCACAACAAAGCTGGGGATAGTTTCCTTGAAGCCAGAGCATATAGAAAGAACAAAAACAAATGCCAAAAACCGGGAATGAACCAGAGACCATTAGATCTTCAGTCTAACACTCTCCCAACTGAGATATTTCTGCAATTCACTAAACTTAATTATGTGGCACCATTGACAATTTACATGCATGTGACTCACAATTTTGACACTCAAAATGTACATATTAGCCAGTACGGGGATCGAACCCATGACCCAGACCAAGACCAAGACCCAGACTAAGACCAAGAACAAGACCAGACCAAGAACAAGACCAAGACAAGACAAGACAAGACCAAGACCAAAACCAGGCGGAAGGGTAGCCTAGTGGTTAGAGCGCTGGACTAGTAATTGAAAGGTTGCAAGTTCAATCCCCCAAGCTGACAAGGTCTTGTTGTCTGGGACTTGTATGGGTCAAACAAAAGACCCACCAAACAAAAGACCCACCAAACAAAAGACCCAACAAAACAAAAGACCCACCAAACAAAACAAAAGACCCACCAAACAAAAGACCCACCAAACAAAAGATCCACCAAACAAAAGACCCACCAAACAAAAGACCCAAGACTCAGACCACACCAAGACATTTTGACATCAGTGTGACAGGAAAGTTGCTTGTCATTGTTACATGACAGTAGGTTGTCGTAAGACAAAGCTGCATGAAGTGTGAACTACAGTTTTCTTGGATCCATAAAACAATGTGCTTTTGGAGAATGCGGGCATCGATCCCACTACCTCACGCATGCAAAGCATTTGACCTAATTCCCCAGCAGTTTGGAATTTCCGCAAGAAGCAACCAAGAGTGTCCAGTCTTGTCAGGCTATGCTCTTGATTGACTTGTTAGTTTACGCGCCAGGCACCATTGACAATTTACATGCATGTGACTCAGAATTTTGACACTCAAAATCTACATATTAGCCAGTACGGGGATCGAATCCATGACCTTGGCATTATTAGCACCACACTCTAACCTACTGAGCTAACCGCTCACTAGCTATTGCACGCAATTGTTGAGATGCACCAAGCCTCTGCAAGTGCTGGCGCGTAAACTAACAAGTCAACCAAGAGCATTGCCTGACAAGACTGGACACTCTTGGTTGCTTCTTGCGGAAATTCCAAACAGCTGGGGAATTTGATCAATTGGTAGCATGCTATAGGTATTGGGGTCGATGCCCGCATTCCCCAAAAACACATTTTTGTGGTGGATCCAAGAAATCTTCAGTTCACACTTCATGCAGCCTTGTCTTACGACAACCTACTGTCATGTCACAATGACAAGCAACTTTCCTGTCACACTGATGTCAAAATGTCAGATGAAAAAGCAAAGCATTACTTACTTTCAGAGGAGCAGCGTGACACACACCATTGAGATCCACAAACAAAGCTGTGGATAGTTTCCTTGAAGCCAGAGCATAAAGAAAGAACAAATACAAATCCCGAAAACCAGGATCGAACCAGGGACTTTTAAATCTTCAGTCTAACGCTCTCCCAACTGAGCAATTTCAGCAATGCACTTAACTTAATTATGTGGCACCATTGACAATTTACATGCATGTGACTCACAATTTTGACACTCAAAATGTACTTATTAGCCAGTACAGGGATCGAACCCATGACCTTTGCATTACTAGCATCAGACTCTAACCAACTGAGCTAACCGGCCACTAGCTATTGGGTGCAATTGTTGAGATGCACTGAGCCTCTGCAAGTGCTGGCACGTAAACTAACAAGTCAACCAAGAGCATAGCCTGACAAGACTGGACACTCTTGGTTGCTTCTTGCAGAAATTCCAAACAGCTGGGGAATTTGATCAATTGGTAGCATGCTATAGGTATTGGGATCGATGCCCGCATTCCCCAAAAACAATTTTTTTTGTGCATCCAAGAAAGCTCCAGTTCACACTTCATGCAGCCTTGTCTTACGACAACCTACTGTCATGTAACAATGACTAGCAACTTTCCTGTCACACTGATGTCAAAATGTCAGATGAAAAAGCAAGACATTACTTACTTTCCGAGGAGCAGTGTGACACACACCATTGAGGACCACAACAAAGCTGGGGATAGTTTCCTTGAAGCCAGAGCATATAGAAAGAACAAAAACAAATGCCAAAAACCGGGATTGAACCAGAGACCATTAGATCTTCAGTCTAACACTCTCCCAACTGAGATATTTCTGCAATTCACTAAACTTAATTATGTGGCACCATTGACAATTTACATGCATGTGACTCACAATTTTGACACTCAAAATGTACATATTAGCCAGTACGGGGATCGAACCCATGACCCAGACCAAGACCAAGACCCAGACTAAGACCAAGAACAAGACCAGACCAAGAACAAGACCAAGACAAGACAAGACCAAGACCAAAACCAGGCGGAAGGGTAGCCTAGTGGTTAGAGCGCTGGACTAGTAATTGAAAGGTTGCAAGTTCAATCCCCCAAGCTGACAAGGTCTTGGTGTCTGGGTCTTGTCTGGGTCAAACAAAAGACCCACCAAATAAAAGACCAACAAAACAAAAGACCCACCAAACCAAAGACCAAACAAAAGATCCACCAAACAAAATACCCACCAAACAAAAGACCCACCAAACAAAAGACCCACCAAACAAAAGACCCAAGACTCAGACCACACCAAGACATTTTGACATCAGTGTGACAGGAAAGTTGCTTGTCATTGTTACATGACAGTAGGTTGTCGTAAGACAAAGCTGCATGAAGTGTGAACTACAGTTTTCTTGGATCCATAAAACAATGTGCTTTTGGAGAATGCGGGCATCGATCCCACTACCTCACGCATGCAAAGCATTTGACCTAATTCCCCAGCAGTTTGGAATTTCCGCAAGAAGCAACCAAGAGTGTCCAGTCGATGCCCGCATTCCCCAAAAACACATTTTTTTGGTGGATCCAAGAAATCTTCAGTTCACACTTCATGCAGCCTTGTCTTACGACAACCTACTGTCATGTCACAATGACAAGCAACTTTCCTGTCACACTGATGTCAAAATGTCAGATGAAAAAGCAAAGCATTACTTACTTTCAGAGGAGCAGCGTGACACACACCATTGAGATCCACAAACAAAGCTGTGGATAGTTTCCTTGAATCCAGAGCATAAAGAAAGAACAAATACAAATCCCGAAAACCGGGATCGAACCAGGGACTTTCAGATCTTCAGTCTAACGCTCTCCCAAATGAGCTATTTCAGCAATGCACTTAACTTAATTATGTGGCACCATTGACAATTTACATGCATGTGACTCACAATTTTGACACTCAAAATGTACATATTAGCCAGTACGGGGATCGAACCCAAGACCTTTGCATAATTAGCATCAGACTCGAACCAACTGAGCTAACCTGACACTAGCTATTGGGCGCATTTGGTTGAGATGCACTAAGCCTCTGCAAGTGCTGGCGCGTAAACTAACAAGTCAACCAAGAGCATAGCCTGACAAGACTGGACACTCTTGGTTGCTTCTTGCAGAAATTCCAAACAGCTGGGGAATTTGATCAATTGGTAGCATGCTATAGGTATTGGGATCGATGCCCGCATTCCCCAAAAACACATTTTTTTGTGGATCCAAGAAAGCTCCAGTTCACACTTCATGCAGCCTTGTCTTACGACAACCTACTGTCATGTCACAATGACAAGCAACTTTCCTGTCACACTGATGTCAAAATGTCAGATGAAAAAGCAAAGCATTACTTACTTTCAAAGGAGCAGCGTGACACACACCATTGAGATCCACAAAGAAAGCTGTGGATAGTTTCCTTGAAGCCAGAGCATAAAGAAAGAACAAATCCAAATCCCGAAAACCGGGATCGAACCAGGGACTTTTAAATCTTCAGTCTAACGCTCTCCCAACTGAGCAATTTCAGCAATGCACTTAACTTAATTATGTGGCACCATTGACAATTTACATGCATGTGACTCACAATTTTGACACTCAAAATGTACATATTAGCCAGTACGGGGATCGAACCCATGACCTTTGCATTATTAGCATCAGACTCTAACCAACTGAGCTAACCGGACACTAGCTATTGGGCGCATTTGGTTGAGATGCACTAAGCCTCTGCAAGTGCTGGCGCGTAAACTAACAAGTCAAACAAGAGCATAGCCTGACAAGACTGGACACTCTTGGTTGCTTCTTGCAGAAATTCCAAACAGCTGGGGAATTTGATCAATTGGTAGCATGCTATAGGTATTGGGAACGATGCCCGCATTCCCCAAAAACACATTTTTTTGTGGATCCAAGAAAGCTCAAGTTCGCACTTCATGCAGCCTTGTCTTACGACAACCTACTGTCATGTCACAATGACAAGCAATTTTCCTGTCACACTGATGTCAAAATGTCAGATGAAAAAGCAAAGCATTACTTACTTTCATAGGAGCAGCGTGACACACACCATTGAGATCCACAAAGAAAGCTGTGGATAGTTTCCTTGAAGCCAGAGCATAAAGAAAGAACAAATACAAATCCCGAAAACCTGGATCGAACCAGGGACTTTTAAATCTTCAGTATAACGCTCTCCCAACTGAGCAATTTCAGCAATGCACTTAACTTAATTATGTGGCACCATTGACAATTTACATGCATGTGACTCACAATTTTGACACTCAAAATGTACATATTAGCCAGTACAGGGATCGAACCCATGACCTTTGCATTACTAGCATCAGACTCTAACCAACTGAGCTAACCGGCCACTAGCTATTGGGTGCAATTGTTGAGATGCACTGAGCCTCTGCAAGTGCTGGCGCGTAAACTAACAAGTCAACCAAGAGCATAGCCTGACAAGACTGGACACTCTTGGTTGCTTCTTGCAGAAATTCCAAACAGCTGGGGAATTTGATCAATTGGTAGCATGCTATAGGTATTGGGATCGATGCCCGCATTCCCCAAAAACAATTTTTTTGGGTGCATCCAAGAAAGCTCCAGTTCACACTTCATGCAGCCTTGTCTTACGACAACCTACTGTCATGTAACAATGACTAGCAACTTTCCTGTCACACTGATGTCAAAATGTCAGATGAAAAAGCAAGACATTACTTACTTTCCGAGGAGCAGTGTGACACACACCATTGAGGACCACAACAAAGCTGGGGATAGTTTCCTTGAAGCCAGAGCATATAGAAAGAACAAAAACAAATGCCAAAAACCGGGATTGAACCAGAGACCATTAGATCTTCAGTCTAACACTCTCCCAACTGAGATATTTCTGCAATTCACTAAACTTAATTATGTGGCACCATTGACAATTTACATGCATGTGACTCACAATTTTGACACTCAAAATGTACATATTAGCCAGTACGGGGATCGAACCCATGACCCATACCAAGACCAAGACCCAGACTAAGACCAAGAACAAGACCAGACCAAGAACAAGACCAAGGCAAGACAAGACCAAGACCAAAACCAGGCGGAAGGGTAGCCTAGTGGTTAGAGCGCTGGACTAGTAATTGAAAGGTTGCAAGTTCAATCCCCCAAGCTGACAAGGTCTTGGTGTCTGGGACTTGTCTGGGTCAAACCAAAGACCCACCAAACAAAAGATCCACCAAACAAAAGACCCAACAAAACAAAAGACCCACCAAACAAAAGACCCACCAAACCAAACAAAAGATCCACCAAACAAAAGACCCACCAAACAAAAGACCCAAGACTCAGACCACACCAAGACATTTTGACATCAGTGTGACAGGAAAGTTGCTTGTCATTGTTACATGACAGTAGGTTGTCGTAAGACAAAGCTGCATGAAGTGTGAACTACAGTTTTCTTGGATCCATAAAACAATGTGCTTTTGGAGAATGCGGGCATCGATCCCACTACCTCACGCATGCAAAGCATTTGACCTAATTCCCCAGCAGTTTGGAATTTCCGCAAGAAGCAACCAAGAGTGTCCAGTCTTGTCAGGCTATGCTCTTGGTTGACTTGTTAGTTTACGCGCCAGGCACCATTGACAATTTACATGCATGTGACTCAGAATTTTGACACTCAAAATCTACATATTAGCCAGTACGGGGATCGAATCCATGACCTTGGCATTATTAGCACCACACTCTAACCTACTGAGCTAACCGCTCACTAGCTATTGCACGCAATTGTTGAGATGCACCAAGCCTCTGCAAGTGCTGGCGCGTAAACTAACAAGTCAACCAAGAGCATTGCCTGACAAGACTGGACACTCTTGGTTGCTTCTTGCGGAAATTCCAAACAGCTGGGGAATTTGATCAATTGGTAGCATGCTATAGGTATTGGGGTCGATGCCCGCATTCACCAAAAACACATTTTTTTGGTGGATCCAAGAAATCTTCAGTTCACACTTCATGCAGCCTTGTCTTACGACAACCTACTGTCATGTCACAATGACAAGCAACTTTCCTGTCACACTGATGTCAAAATGTCAGATGAAAAAGCAAAGCATTACTTACTTTCAGAGGAGCAGCGTGACACACACCATTGAGATCCACAAACAAAGCTGTGGATAGTTTCCTTGAAGCCAGAGCATAAAGAAAGAACAAATACAAATCCCGAAAACCAGGATCGAACCAGGGACTTTTAAATTTTCAGTCTAACGCTCTCCCAACTGAGATATTTCTGCAATTCACTAAACTTAATTATGTGGCACCATTGACAATTTACATGCATGTGACTCACAATTTTGACACTCAAAATGTACATATTAGCCAGTACGGGGATCGAAACCATGACCTTTGCATTACTAGCATCAGACTCTAACCAACTGAGCTAACCGGCCACTAGCTATTGGGTGCAATTGTTGAGATGCACTGAGCCTCTGCAAGTGCTGGCACATAAACTAACAAGTCAACCAAGAGCATAGCCTGACAAGACTGGACACTCTTGGTTGCTTCTTGCAGAAATTCCAAACAGCTGGGGAATTTGATCAATTGTTAGCATGCTATAGGTATTGGGATCGATGCCCGCATTCCCCAAAAACACATTTTTTTGTGGATCCAAGAAAGCTCAAGTTCGCACTTCATGCAGCCTTGTCTTACGACAACCTACTGTCATGTCACAATGACAAGCAACTTTCCTGTCACACTGATGTCAAAATGTCAGATGAAAAAGCAAAGCATTACTTACTTTCAAAGGAGCAGCGTGACACACACCATTGAGATCCACAAAGAAAGCTGTGGATAGTTTCCTTGAAGCCAGAGCATAAAGAAAGAACCAATACAAATCCCGAAAACCTGGATCGAACCAGGGACTTTTAAATCTTCAGTCTAACGCTCTCCCAACTGAGCAATTTCAGCAATGCACTTAACTTAATTATGTGGCACCATTGACAATTTACATGCATGTGACTCACAATTTTGACACTCAAAATGTACATATTAGCCAGTACAGGTATCGAACCCATGACCTTTGCATTAATAGCATCAGACTCTAACCAACTGAGCTAACCAGCCACTAGCTATTGGGTGCAATTGTTGAGATGCACTGAGCCTCTGCAAGTGCTGGCACGTAAACTAACAAGTCAACCAAGAGCATAGCCTGACAAGACTGGACACTCTTGGTTGCTTCTTGCAGAAATTCCAAACAGCTGGGGAATTTGATCAATTGGTAGCATGCTATAGGTATTGGGATCGATGCCCGCATTCCCCAAAAACAATTTTTTTTGTGCATCCAAGAAAGCTCCAGTTCACACTTCATGCAGCCTTGTCTTACGACAACCTACTGTCATGTAACAATGACTAGCAACTTTCCTGTCACACTGATGTCAAAATGTCAGATGAAAAAGCAAGACATTACTTACTTTCCGAGGAGCAGTGTGACACACACCATTGAGGACCACAACAAAGCTGGGGATAGTTTCCTTGAAGCCAGAGCATATAGAAAGAACAAAAACAAATGCCAAAAACCGGGAATGAACCAGAGACCATTAGATCTTCAGTCTAACACTCTCCCAACTGAGATATTTCTGCAATTCACTAAACTTAATTATGTGGCACCATTGACAATTTACATGCATGTGACTCACAATTTTGACACTCAAAATGTACATATTAGCCAGTACGGGGATCGAACCCATGACCCAGACCAAGACCAAGACCCAGACTAAGACCAAGAACAAGACCAGACCAAGAACAAGACCAAGACAAGACAAGACCAAGACCAAAACCAGGCGGAAGGGTAGCCTAGTGGTTAGAGCGCTGGACTAGTAATTGAAAGGTTGCAAGTTCAATCCCCCAAGCTGACAAGGTCTTGGTGTCTGGGACTTGTCTGGGTCAAACAAAAGACCCACCAAACAAAAGACCCACCAAAACAAAAGACCCAACAAAACAAAAGACCCACCAAACAAAAGACCCACCAAACCAAACAAAAGATCCACCAAACAAAAGACCCACCAAACAAAAGACCCAAGACTCAGACCACACCAAGACATTTTGACATCAGTGTGACAGGAAAGTTGCTTGTCATTGTTACATGACAGTAGGTTGTCGTAAGACAAAGCTGCATGAAGTGTGAACTACAGTTTTCTTGGATCCATAAAACAATGTGCTTTTGGAGAATGCGGGCATCGATCCCACTACCTCACGCATGCAAAGCATTTGACCTAATTCCCCAGCAGTTTGGAATTTCCGCAAGAAGCAACCAAGAGTGTCCAGTCTTGTCAGGCTATGCTCTTGGTTGACTTGTTAGTTTACGCGCCAGGCACCATTGACAATTTACATGCATGTGACTCAGAATTTTGACACTCAAAATCTACATATTAGCCAGTACGGGGATCGAATCCATGACCTTGGCATTATTAGCACCACACTCTAACCTACTGAGCTAACCGCTCACTAGCTATTGCACGCAATTGTTGAGATGCACCAAGCCTCTGCAAGTGCTGGCGCGTAAACTAACAAGTCAACCAAGAGCATTGCCTGACAAGACTGGACACTCTTGGTTGCTTCTTGCGGAAATTCCAAACAGCTGGGGAATTTGATCAATTGGTAGCATGCTATAGGTATTGGGGTCGATGCCCGCATTCCCCAAAAACACATTTTTTTGGTGGATCCAAGAAATCTTCAGTTCACACTTCATGCAGCCTTGTCTTACGACAACCTACTGTCATGTCACAATGACAAGCAACTTTCCTGTCACACTGATGTCAAAATGTCAGATGAAAAAGCAAAGCATTACTTACTTTCAGAGGAGCAGCGTGACACACACCATTGAGATCCACAAACAAAGCTGTGGATAGTTTCCTTGAAGCCAGAGCATAAAGAAAGAACAAATACAAATCCCGAAAACCAGGATCGAACCAGGGACTTTTAAATTTTCAGTCTAACGCTCTCCCAACTGAGATATTTCTGCAATTCACTAAACTTAATTATGTGGCACCATTGACAATTTACATGCATGTGACTCACAATTTTGACACTCAAAATGTACATATTAGCCAGTACGGGGATCGAAACCATGACCTTTGCATTACTAGCATCAGACTCTAACCAACTGAGCTAACCGGCCACTAGCTATTGGGTGCAATTGTTGAGATGCACTGAGCCTCTGCAAGTGCTGGCACATAAACTAACAAGTCAACCAAGAGCATAGCCTGACAAGACTGGACACTCTTGGTTGCTTCTTGCAGAAATTCCAAACAGCTGGGGAATTTGATCAATTGTTAGCATGCTATAGGTATTGGGATCGATGCCCGCATTCCCCAAAAACACATTTTTTTGTGGATCCAAGAAAGCTCAAGTTCGCACTTCATGCAGCCTTGTCTTACGACAACCTACTGTCATGTCACAATGACAAGCAACTTTCCTGTCACACTGATGTCAAAATGTCAGATGAAAAAGCAAAGCATTACTTACTTTCAAAGGAGCAGCGTGACACACACCATTGAGATCCACAAAGAAAGCTGTGGATAGTTTCCTTGAAGCCAGAGCATAAAGAAAGAACCAATACAAATCCCGAAAACCTGGATCGAACCAGGGACTTTTAAATCTTCAGTCTAACGCTCTCCCAACTGAGCAATTTCAGCAATGCACTTAACTTAATTATGTGGCACCATTGACAATTTACATGCATGTGACTCACAATTTTGACACTCAAAATGTACATATTAGCCAGTACAGGTATCGAACCCATGACCTTTGCATTAATAGCATCAGACTCTAACCAACTGAGCTAACCGGCCACTAGCTATTGGGTGCAATTGTTGAGATGCACTGAGCCTCTGCAAGTGCTGGCACGTAAACTAACAAGTCAACCAAGAGCATAGCCTGACAAGACTGGACACTCTTGGTTGCTTCTTGCAGAAATTCCAAACAGCTGGGGAATTTGATCAATTGGTAGCATGCTATAGGTATTGGGATCGATGCCCGCATTCCCCAAAAACAATTTTTTTTGTGCATCCAAGAAAGCTCCAGTTCACACTTCATGCAGCCTTGTCTTACGACAACCTACTGTCATGTAACAATGACTAGCAACTTTCCTGTCACACTGATGTCAAAATGTCAGATGAAAAAGCAAGACATTACTTACTTTCCGAGGAGCAGTGTGACACACACCATTGAGGACCACAACAAAGCTGGGGATAGTTTCCTTGAAGCCAGAGCATATAGAAAGAACAAAAACAAATGCCAAAAACCGGGAATGAACCAGAGACCATTAGATCTTCAGTCTAACACTCTCCCAACTGAGATATTTCTGCAATTCACTAAACTTAATTATGTGGCACCATTGACAATTTACATGCATGTGACTCACAATTTTGACACTCAAAATGTACATATTAGCCAGTACGGGGATCGAACCCATGACCCAGACCAAGACCAAGACCCAGACTAAGACCAAGAACAAGACCAGACCAAGAACAAGACCAAGACAAGACAAGACCAAGACCAAAACCAGGCGGAAGGGTAGCCTAGTGGTTAGAGCGCTGGACTAGTAATTGAAAGGTTGCAAGTTCAATCCCCCAAGCTGACAAGGTCTTGGTGTCTGGGACTTGTCTGGGTCAAACAAAAGACCCACCAAACAAAAGACCCACCAAACAAAAGACCAACAAAACAAAAGATCCACCAAACAAAACAAAAGACCCACCAAACAAAAGACCCACCAAACCAAAGACCCACCAAACCAAAGACCCACCAAACAAAAGATCCACCAAACAAAAGACCCACCAAACAAAAGACCCAAGACTCAGACCACACCAAGACATTTTGACATCAGTGTGACAGGAAAGTTGCTTGTCATGGTTACATGACAGTAGGTTGTCGTAAGACAAAGCTGCATGAAGTGTGAACTACAGTTTTCTTGGATCCATAAAACAATGTGCTTTTGGAGAATGCGGGCATCGATCCCACTACCTCACGCATGCAAAGCATTTGACCTAATTCCCCAGCAGTTTGGAATTTCCGCAAGAAGCAACCAAGAGTGTCCAGTCTTGTCAGGCTATGCTCTTGGTTGACTTGTTAGTTTACGCGCCAGGCACCATTGACAATTTACATGCATGTGACTCAGAATTTTGACACTCAAAATCTACATATTAGCCAGTACGGGGATCGAATCCATGACCTTGGCATTATTAGCACCACACTCTAACCTACTGAGCTAACCGCTCACTAGCTATTGCACGCAATTGTTGAGATGCACCAAGCCTCTGCAAGTGCTGGCGCGTAAACTAACAAGTCAACCAAGAGCATTGCCTGACAAGACTGGACACTCTTGGTTGCTTCTTGCGGAAATTCCAAACAGCTGGGGAATTTGATCAATTGGTAGCATGCTATAGGTATTGGGGTCGATGCCCGCATTCCCCAAAAACACATTTTTTGGTGGATCCAAGAAATCTTCAGTTCACACTTCATGCAGCCTTGTCTTACGACAACCTACTGTCATGTCACAATGACAAGCAACTTTCCTGTCACACTGATGTCAAAATGTCAGATGAAAAAGCAAAGCATTACTTACTTTCAGAGGAGCAGCGTGACACACACCATTGAGATCCACAAACAAAGCTGTGGATAGTTTCCTTGAAGCCAGAGCATAAAGAAAGAACAAATACAAATCCCGAAAACCAGGATCGAACCAGGGACTTTTAAATTTTCAGTCTAACGCTCTCCCAACTGAGATATTTCTGCAATTCACTAAACTTAATTATGTGGCACCATTGACAATTTACATGCATGTGACTCACAATTTTGACACTCAAAATGTACATATTAGCCAGTACGGGGATCGAAACCATGACCTTTGCATTACTAGCATCAGACTCTAACCAACTGAGCTAACCGGCCACTAGCTATTGGGTGCAATTGTTGAGATGCACTGAGCCTCTGCAAGTGCTGGCACATAAACTAACAAGTCAACCAAGAGCATAGCCTGACAAGACTGGACACTCTTGGTTGCTTCTTGCAGAAATTCCAAACAGCTGGGGAATTTGATCAATTGGTAGCATGCTATAGGTATTGGGATCGATGCCCGCATTCCCCAAAAACACATTTTTTTGTGGATCCAAGAAAGCTCCAGTTCACACTTCATGCAGCCTTGTCTTACGACAACCTACTGTCATGTCACAATGACAAGCAACTTTCCTGTCACACTGATGTCAAAATGTCAGATGAAAAAGCAAAGCATTACTTACTTTCAAAGGAGCAGCGTGACACACACCATTGAGATCCACAAAGAAAGCTGTGGATAGTTTCCTTGAAGCCAGAGCATAAAGAAAGAACAAATCCAAATCCCGGGATCGAACCAGGGACTTTTAAATCTTCAGTCTAACGCTCTCCCAACTGAGCAATTTCAGCAATGCACTTAACTTAATTATGTGGCACCATTGACAATTTACATGCATGTGACTCACAATTTTGACAGTCTAAATGTACATATTAGCCAGTACGGGGATCGAACCCATGACCTTTGCATTATTAGCATCAGACTCTAACCAACTGAGCTAACCGGACACTAGCTATTGGGCGCATTTGGTTGAGATGCACTAAGCCTCTGCAAGTGCTGGCGCGTAAACTAACAAGTCAAACAAGAGCATAGCCTGACAAGACTGGACACTCTTGGTTGCTTCTTGCAGAAATTCCAAACAGCTGGGGAATTTGATCAATTGGTAGCATGCTATAGGTATTGGGATCGATGCCCGCATTCCCCAAAAACACATTTTTTTGTGGATCCAAGAAAGCTCAAGTTCGCACTTCATGCAGCCTTGTCTTACGACAACCTACTGTCATGTCACAATGACAAGCAACTTTCCTGTCACACTGATGTCAAAATGTCAGATGAAAAAGCAAAGCATTACTTACTTTCAAAGGAGCAGCGTGACACACACCATTGAGATCCACAAAGAAAGCTGTGGATAGTTTCCTTGAAGCCAGAGCATAAAGAAAGAACCAATACAAATCCCGAAAACCTGGATCGAACCAGGGACTTTTAAATCTTCAGTCTAACGCTCTCCCAACTGAGCAATTTCAGCAATGCACTTAACTTAATTATGTGGCACCATTGACAATTTACATGCATGTGACTCACAATTTTGACACTCAAAATGTACATATTAGCCAGTACAGGGATCGAACCCATGACCTTTGCATTACTAGCATCAGACTCTAACCAACTGAGCTAACCGGCCACTAGCTATTGGGTGCAATTGTTGAGATGCACTGAGCCTCTGCAAGTGCTGGCACGTAAACTAACAAGTCAACCAAGAGCATAGCCTGACAAGACTGGACACTCTTGGTTGCTTCTTGCAGAAATTCCAAACAGCTGGGGAATTTAATCAATTGGTAGCATGCTATAGGTATTGGGATCGATGCCCGCATTCCCCAAAAACAATTTTTTTTGTGCATCCAAGAAAGCTCCAGTTCACACTTCATGCAGCCTTGTCTTACGACAACCTACTGTCATGTAACAATGACTAGCAACTTTCCTGTCATACTGATGTCAAAATGTCAGATGAAAAAGCAAGACATTACTTACTTCCGAGGAGCAGTGTGACACACACCATTGAGGACCACAACAAAGCTGGGGATAGTTTCCTTGAAGCCAGAGCATATAGAAAGAACAAAAACAAATGCCAAAAACCGGGATTGAACCAGAGACCATTAGATCTTCAGTCTAACACTCTCCCAACTGAGATATTTCTGCAATTCACCAAACTTAATTATGTGGCACCATTGACAATTTACATGCATGTGACTCACAATTTTGACACTCAAAATGTACATATTAGCCAGTACGGGGATCGAACCCATGACCCAGACCAAGACCAAGACCCAGACTAAGACCAAGAACAAGACCAGACCAAGAACAAGACCAAGACAAGACAAGACCAAGACCAAAACCAGGCGGAAGGGTAGCCTAGTGGTTAGAGCGCTGGACTAGTAATTGAAAGGTTGCAAGTTCAATCCCCCAAGCTGACAAGGTCTTGGTGTCTGGGTCTTGTCTGGGTCAAACAAAAGACCCACCAAACAAAAGACCCACCAAACAAAAGACCAACAAAACAAAGACCCACCAAACCAAAGACCCACCAAACCAAAGACCCACCAAATAAAAGATCCACCAAACAAAAGACCCACCAAACAAAAGACCCACCAAACAAAAGACCCAAGACTCAGACCGCACCAAGACATTTTGACATCAGTGTGACAGGAAAGTTGCTTGTCATTGTTACATGACAGTAGGTTGTCGTAAGACAAAGCTGCATGAAGTGTGAACTACAGTTTTCTTGGATCCATAAAACAATGTGCTTTTGGAGAATGCGGGCATCGATCCCACTACCTCACGCATGCAAAGCATTTGACCTAATTCCCCAGCAGTTTGGAATTTCCGCAAGAAGCAACCAAGAGTGTCCAGTCTTGTCAGGCTATGCTCTTGGTTGATTTGTTAGTTTACGCGCCAGGCACCATTGACAATTTACATGCATGTGACTCAGAATTTTGACACTCAAAATCTACATATTAGCCAGTACGGGGATCGAATCCATGACCTTGGCATTATTAGCACCACACTCTAACCTACTGAGCTAACCGCTCACTAGCTATTGCACGCAATTGTTGAGATGCACCAAGCCTCTGCAAGTGCTGGCGCGTAAACTAACAAGTCAACCAAGAGCATTGCCTGACAAGACTTGACACTCTTGGTTGCTTCTTGCGGAAATTCCAAACAGCTGGGGAATTTGATCAATTGGTAGCATGCTATAGGTATTGGGGTCGATGCCCGCATTCCCCAAAAACACATTTTTTTGGGTGGATCCAAGAAATCTTCAGTTCACACTTCATGCAGCCTTGTCTTACGACAACCTACTGTCATGTCACAATGACAAGCAACTTTCCTGTCACACTGATGTCAAAATGTCAGATGAAAAAGCAAAGCATTACTTACTTTCAGAGGAGCAGCGTGACACACACCATTGAGATCCACAAACAAAGCTGTGGATAGTTTCCTTGAAGCCAGAGCATAAAGAAAGAACAAATACAAATCCCGAAAACCGGGATCGAACCAGGGACTTTCAGATCTTCAGTCTAACACTCTCCCAACTGAGCTATTTCAGCAATGCACTTAACTTAATTATGTGGCACCATTGACAATTTACATGCATGTGACTCACAATTTTGACACTCAAAATGTACATATTAGCCAGTACGGGGATCGAACCCATGACCCAGACCAAGACCAAGACCAAGACCCAGACTAAGACCAAGAACAAGACCAGACCAAGAACAAGACCAAGACAAGACAAGACCAAGACCAAAACCAGGCGGAAGGGTAGCCTAGTGGTTAGAGAGCTGGACTAGTAATTGAAAGGTTGCAAGTTCAAACCCCCAAGCTGACAAGATCTTGGTGTCTGGGTCTTGTCTGGGTCAAACAAAAGACCCACCAAACAAAAGATCCACCAAACAAACGATCCACCATACAAAAGACCCACCAAACAAAAGCCCACCAAACAAAAGACCCCAGACCACACCAAGACATTTTGACATCAGTGTGACAGGAAAGTTGCTTGTCATTGTTACATGACAGTAGGTTGTCGTAAGACAAAGCTGCATGAAGTGTGAACTACAGTTTTCTTGGATCCATAAAACAATGTGCTTTAGGAGAATGCGGGCATCGATCCCACTACCTCACGCATGCAAAGCATTTGACCTAATTCCCCAGCAGTTTGGAATTTCTGCAAGAAGCAACCAAGAGTGTCCAGTCTTGTCAGGCTATGCTCTTGGTTGACTTGTTAGTTTACGCGCCAGGCACCATTGACAATTTACATGCATGTGACTCACAATTTTGACACTCAAAATCTACATATTAGCCAGTACGGGGATCGAATCCATGAACTTGGCATTATTAGCACCACACACTAACCTACTGAGCTAACCGCTCACTAGCTATTGCACGCAATTGTTGAGATGCACCAAGCCTCTGCAAGTGCTGGCGCGTAAACTAACAAGTCAACCAAGAGCATAGCCTGACAAGACTGGACACTCTTGGTTGCTTCTTGCGGAAATTCCAAACAGTTGGGGAATTTGATCAATTGGTAGCATGCTATAGGTATTGGGGTCGATGCCCGCATTCCCCAAAAACACATTTTTTTGGTGGATCCAAGAAATCTTCAGTTCACACTTCATGCAGCCTTGTCTTACGACAACCTACTGTCATGTCACAATGACAAGCAACTTTCCTGTCACACTGATGTCAAAATGTCAGATGAAAAAGCAAAGCATTACTTACTTTCAGAGGAGCAGCGTGACACACACCATTGAGATCCACAACAAAGCTGTGGATAGTTTCCTTGAAGCCAGAGCATAAAGAAAGAACAAATACCGAAAACCGGGATCGAACCAGGGACTTTCAGATCTTCAGTCTAACGCTCTCCCAACTGAGCAATTTCAGCAATGCACTTAACTTAATTATGTGGCACCATTGACAATTTACATGCATGTGACTCACAATTTTGACACTCAAAATGTACATATTAGCCAGTACGGGGATCGAACCCATGAACTTTGCATTACTACTAAAGACCCACCAAACAAAAGCCCACCAAACA
Organism: Oncorhynchus kisutch; assembly: GCF_002021735.2. NCBI lineage: Eukaryota > Metazoa > Chordata > Actinopteri > Salmoniformes > Salmonidae > Oncorhynchus > Oncorhynchus kisutch. Next base: position 42,259 of record NW_022263707.1, read on the forward strand.
AAAGCCCACCAAACAAAAGACCCAGACCACACCAAGACATTTTGACATCAGTGTGACAGGAAAGTTGCTTGTCATTGTTACATGACAGTAGGTTGTCGTAAGACAAAGCTGCATGAAGTGTGAACTACAGTTTCTTGGATCCATAAAACATTGTGCTTTTGGAGAATGCGGGCATCGATCCCAATACCTATAGCATGCTACCAATTGATCAAATTCCCCAGCATCAGACTCTAACCAACTGAGCTAACCGGCCACTAGCTATTGGGTGCAATTGTTGAGATGCACTGAGCCTCTGCAAGTGCTGGCACGTAAACTAACAAGTCAACCAAGAGCATAGCCTGACAAGACTGGACACTCTTGGTTGCTTCTTGCAGAAATTCCAAACAGCTGGGGAATTTGATCAATTGGTAGCATGCTATAGGTATTGGGATCGATGCCCGCATTCCCCAAAAACACATTTTTTTGTGGATCCAAGAAAGCTCCAGTTCACACTTCATGCAGCCTTGTCTTACGACAACCTACTGTCATGTAACAATGACTAGCAACTTTCCTGTCACACTGATGTCAAAATGTCAGATGAAAAAGCAAGACATTACTTACTTTCCGAGGAGCAGCGTGACACACACCATTGAGGACCACAACAAAGCTGGGGATAGTTTCCTTGAAGCCAGAGCATATAGAAAGAACAAATACAAATGCCAAAAACCGGGATTGAACCAGAGACCATTAGATCTTCAGTCTAACACTCTCCCAACTGAGATATTTCTGCAATTCACTAAACTTAATTATGTGGCACCATTGACAATTTACATGCATGTGACTCACAATTTTGACACTCAAAATGTACATATTAGCCAGTACGGGGATCGAACCCATGACCCAGACCAAGACCAAGACCAAGACCCAGACTAAGACCAAGAACAAGACCAGACCAAGAACAAGACCAAGACAAGACAAGACCAAGACCAAAACCAGGCGGAAGGGTAGCCTAGTGGTTAGAGCGCTGGACTAGTAATTGAAAGGTTGCAAGTTCAAACCCCCAAGCTGACAAAGTCTTGGTGTCTGGTTCTTGTCTGGGTCAAACAAAAGACCCACCAAACAAAACAAAAGACCCACCAAACAAAAGAACCACCAAACAAAAGACCCACCAAACAAAAGCCCACCAAACCAAAAGACCCAGACCACACCAAGACATTTTGACATCAGTGTGACAGGAAAGTTGCTTGTCATTGTTACATGACAGTAGGTTGTCGTAAGACAAAGCTGCATGAGTGTGAACTACAGTTTTCTTGGATCCATAAAACAATGTGCTTTTGGAGAATGCGGGCATCAATCCCACTACCTCACGCATGCAAAGCATTTGACCTAATTCCCCAGCAGTTTGGCATTTCCGCAAGAAGCAACCAAGAGTGTCCAGTCTTGTCAGGCTATGCTCTTGGTTGACTTGTTAGTTTACGCGCCAGGCACCATTGACAATTTACATGCATGTGACTCAGAATTTTGACACTCAAATCTACATATTAGCCAGTACAGGGATCGAATCCATGACCTTGGCATTATTAGCACCACACTCTAACCTACTGAGCTAACCGCTCACTAGCTACTGCACGCAATTGTTGAGATGCACCAAGCCTCTGCAAGTGCTGGCGCGTAAACTAACAAGTCAACCAAGAGCCTTGCCTGACAAGACTGGACACTCTTGGTTGCTTCTTGCGGAAATTCCAAACAGCTGGGGAATTTGATCAATTGTAGCATGCTATAGGTATGGTGGTCGATGCCCGCATCCCCAAAACCACATTTTTTGTGGATTCCAAGAAAGCTTCAGTTCACACTTCATGCAGCCTTGTCTTACGAACAACCTACTGTCATGTCACAATGACAAGCAACTTTCTGATCACACTGATGTCAAAATGTCAGATGAAAAAGCAAAGCATTACTTACTTTCAGAGGAGCAGCGGGACACACACCATTGAGATCTCACAAACAAAGCTATGGATAGTTTCCTTGAAGCCAGAGCATAAAGAAAGAACGAACTACAAATCCGAAAACCGGGATCGAACCCAGGGACTTTCAGATCTTCAGTCTAACGCTCTTCCAACTGAGCAATTTCAGCAATGCACTAACTACTTATGTGGGCACCATTGACAATTTACATGACCATGTGACTCACAATTTTGACACTCAAAATGTACATATTAGCCAGTACGGGGATCGAAACCATGACCTTTGCATTACTAGCATCAGACTCTAACCAACTGAGCTAACCGGCCACTAGCTATTGGGTGCAATTGTTGAGATGCACTGAGCCTCTGCAAGTGCTGGCACGTAAACTAAACAAGTCAACCAAGAGCATAGCCCTGACAAGACTGGACACTCTGGTTGCTTTCTTGCAGAAATTCCAAACAGCTGGGGAATTTGATCAATTGGTAGCATGCTATAGGTATGGGATCGATGCCCGCATTCCCCAAAAACACATTTTTTTGTGGATCACAGAAAGCTCCAGTTCACACTTCATGCAGCCTTGTCTTACGACAACCCTACTGTCATGTAACAATGACTAGCAACTTTCCTGTCACCACTGATGTCAAATGTCAGATGAAAAGCAAGACATTACTTACTTTCCGAGGAGCAGCGTGACACCCAACCATTGAGGACCACAACAAAGCTGGGGATAGTTTCCTTGAAGCCAGAGCATATAGAAAGAACAAATACACAATGCCAAAAACCGGGATTGAACCAGAGACCATTAGATCTTCAGTCTAACACTCTCCCAACTGAGATATTTCTGCAATTCACTAAACTTAATTTCTGTGGCACCATTGACAATTTACATGCATGTGACTCACAATTTTGACACTCAAAATGTACATATTAGCCAGTACGGGGATCGAACCCATGACCCCAGACCAAGACCAGACCAAGA
>NW_022263708.1:0-45091 GCF_002021735.2 Oncorhynchus kisutch
TTTTGTGTGTATGTATTTGGGATTGTAGCTAGTGGGGTTATCTAGCAAAGTCTATGGCTGTCTGGAGTGGTTCTCAATCAGAGGCAGGTGCTTATCGTTGTCTCTGATTGGGAACCATATTTAGGCAGCCATATTCTTTGAGTTTGTCGTGGGTGATTGTCCTTAGTGTCTTTGTCCTGTCGCTGTATTTAGTTGACAAGTATAGGCTGTTTCGGTTTTCATTACATTTATTGTTTGTAGTGTTTTGTGTTTATTTGTATTTATGTTGTTTTTTTTTCATTAAACATGGATCGCAATCTACATTTATTTATTATTTATTTCTTTATTTAACCAGGTAGGCAAGTTGAGAACAAGTTCTCATTTACAATTGCGACCTGGCCAAGATAAAGCAAAGCAGTTCGACAGATAAAACGACACAGAGTTACACATGAAGTAAAAACAAAACATACAGTCAATAATGCAGTATAAACAAGTATATATACAATGTGAGCAAATGAGGTGAGAAGGGAGGTAAAGGCAAAAAAGGCCATGATGGCAAAGTAAATACAATATAGCAAGTAAAATACTGGAATGGTAGTTTTGCAATGGAAGAATGTGCAAAGTAGAAATAAAAATAATGGGGTGCAAAGGAGCAAAATAAATAAATAAATTAAAATTAAATACAGTTGGGAAAGAGGTAGTTGTTTGGGCTAAATTATAGGTGGGCTATGTACAGGTGCAGTAATCTGTGAGCTGCTCTGACAGTTGGTGCTTAAAAGCTAGTGAGGGAGATAATGTTTCCAGTTTCAGAGATTTTTGTAGTTCGTTCCAGTCATTGGCAGCAGAGAACTGGAAGGAGAGGCGGCCAAAGAAAGAATTGGTTTTGGGGGTGACTAGAGAGATATACCTGCTGGAGCGTGTGCTACAGGTGGGGAGATGCTATGGTGACCAGCGAGCTGAGATAAGGGGGACTTTACCTAGCAGGGTCTTGTAGATGACATGGAGCCAGTGGGTTTGGCGACGAGTATGAGCGAGGGCCAGCCAACGAGAGCGTACAGGTCGCAATGTGGGTAGTATATGGGGCTTTGGTGATAAAACGGATTGCACTGTGATAGACTGCATCCAATTTGTTGAGTAGGGTATTGGAGGCTATTTGTAAATGACATCGCCAAAGTCGAGGATGGTAGGATGGTCAGTTTTACAAGGTATGTTTGGCAGCATGAGTGAAGGATGCTTTTGTTGCGAAATAGGAAGCCAATTCTAGATTTAACTTTGGATTGGAGATGTTTGATATGGGTCTGGAAGGAGAGTTTACAGTCTAACCAGACACCTAAGTATTTGTAGTTGTCCACGTATTCTAAGTCAGAGCCGTCCAGAGTAGTGATGTTGACAGGCGGGTAGGTGCAGTAGCGATCGGTTGAAGAGCATGCATTTAGTTTTACTTGTATTTAGAGCAATTGGAGGCCACGGAAGGAGAGTTGTATGGCATTGAAGCTTGCCTGGAGGGTTGTTAACACACGTGTCCAAAGAAGGGCCGGAAGTATACAGAATGGTGTCGTCTGCGTAGAGGTGGATCAGGGACTCACCAGCAGCAAGAGCGACCTCATTGATGTATACAGAGAAGAGAGTCGGTCCAAGAATTGAACCCTGTGGCACCCCCATAGAGACTGCCAGAGGTCCGGACAGCAGGACCCCTCGATTTTGACACACTGAACTCTATCAGAGAAGTAGTGGTGAACCAGGCGAGGCAATCATTGAGAAACCAAGGCTGTCGAAGTCTGCGAGAGGATATGGTGATTGACAGAGTCGAAAGCCTTGGCCAGATCAATGAATACGGCTGCACAGTAATGTTTCTTATCGATGGCGGTTAAGATATCGTTTAGGACCTTGAGCGGGCTGAGGTGCACCCATGACCAGCTCTGAAACCGGATTGCATAGCAGAGAAGGTATTGGTGAGATTCGAAATGGTCGGTAATCTGTTTGGTGACTGGCTTTCGAAGACCTTAGAAGGCACGGCTAGGATAGATATAGGTCTGTAGCAGTTTGGGTCAAGAGTGTCCCCCCCTTTGAAGAGGGGGATGGACCGCGCTGCAGTTTTGGTCCGACTCTCCTTCACCACACCTAGAAAGCCGTTACAATATATATGAATATGATGGTGTGAGTAGACAGTAGTACAGTATGTAAATAGAAAGGTCTGTACAGCAGTAGTTTTGTATTTTTTTTATTTCACCTTTATTTAACCAGGTAGGCCAGTTGAGAACAAGTTCTCATTTACAACTGCGACCTGGCCAAGATAAACAAAGCAGTGCGACACAAACAACAACACAGAGTTATACATGGAATAAACAAACATACAGTCAATAACACAATAGAGAAAAAAGTCTATATACAGTGTGTGCACATGAGGTAAGATTAGGGAGATAAGGCAATAAATAGGCCATAGTGGTGAAATAATTACAATTTAGCAATTAAACACTGTAGTGATAGATGTGCAGAATATGAATGTGCAAGTAGAGATACTGGGGTGCAAAGGAGCAAAAAATGTATAACAGTATGGGGATGAGGTAGTTAGGTAGGATGGGCTATTTACAGATGGGCTATGTACAGGTGCAGTGATCTGTGAGCTGCTCTGACAGCTGCTGCTTAAAGTTAGTGAGGGAGATATATGCCATTCAGTGATTTTTGCAATTCATTCCAGTCATTGTCAGCAGAGAACTGGAAGGAATAGTTATATAGGATGAGCCATGACTAGAATACAGTATATAAATATAAAGTGGGTTAAAACATTATTACAGTGGCCTCCCGAGTGTCGCAGCGGTCTAAGGCACTGCCGTGCTTGAGGCGTCATTACAGAACCAGGTTCGATCCCGTGCTGTGTCGCAGCTGGCCGCGACGGTGAACAATTGTTCCAGCGTCGTCCGGGTTAGGGGAGGGTTTGGCCGGCTGGGATGCCATTGTCCAATCGCGCTCTAGAGACTCCTGTGGTGGGCCGGGCGCATGCACGCTGACACGGTCGCCTGTTGTACTGTGTTTCCTCTGACACATTGGTGAGGCTGGCTTCCAGGATAATAGAGCAGTGTGTCAAGAAGCAGTGTGGCTTGGCAGTTTGTGTTTCAGAGGACGCATGGCTCTCGACCTTCGCCTCTCCCGAGTCCGTACGGACGTTGCAGCGATGGGACAAGACTGTAACTACCAACTGGGGAGAAAAAGGGGTAAAACATTTTTTATAATAATAACATTATTAAAGTGGCCAGTGTTCAATGACTCTATGTACATAGGGCAGCAGTTTCTAAGGTGCAGGGTAGAGTACCGGGTGGTAGCCGGCTAGTGACAGTGTCTAAGGTTCAGGGCAGGGAACTGGGAGGAGGCCGGCTAGTGATGACTGTTTAACAGTTCGAGATGGCCTGGAGAAGCTGTTTATCAGTCTCTCGGTCCAGGCTTTGATGTGCCTGTAATGTCTCCGCCTTCTAAATGGTAGAGAGGTGAACAGGCCATGGTTCGGTGACTGAGGTCCTTGACGAGCTTCTTAGCCTTCCTGTGACACCGGTGCTCTAGATGTCCTGGAGGGCATGATGTGTTGATGTGATGTGTTGGCTAACTGCACCACCCTCTGGAGAGCCTTGCGGTTGAGGGTGGTGCAGTTGCCGTACCAGGCGGTGATACAGAACACTTAGGTGGTGCATCTGCAGACGTTGTGAGGGTCTTAGGGGCCAAGATTAATTTCTTCAGCCTCCTGAGGTTGAAGAGGTGTTGTTGACCATTTCAGGTCCTAAATTATTTGCACGCTGGGGAACTTGAAGCTTTTGATCCTCTCCACTGCAGCCCTGTCAATGTGGATGGGGGCGTGCTCTCTCCGCTATTCTTCGTTTTGTTGACGTTGAGGGAGAGGTTATTTTCCTGGCACCACTCCACCAGGGCCCTCACCTCCTCCCTGTAGGCTGTCTCGTCGTTGTTGGTAATCCGGCCTACCACTGTTGTGTTGTCTGCAAACTTGATGATTGAATTGGAGACATGCGTGGCGGTTTCACATAAACAGATAGTGAGAGAGAAAGAGAGAAATAAAATCCAGATGACATTCACCTTTAAAGGAACTGTAACAGTTTAGCGTTCCTTCTGTTGTTATTGGCATCCTCTTTACCCTAGACCCCCCCCCCCCTCACACACACACAACGTTGAAACCACAAGCACACAATGAGAGCATTTCAAGGAACATGAAGCCCAAACAGGAAATGATAACAAGACAGAGATCTTGCGATGTGGTGACACCCTTCCTCTCTCAGAGTTCCTCTCCTCTTCTAGTATCAGTATGAAACATAAAATCATAACGACACACCAAGGGTTGTGTTCATTAGGCAGCAAACAGACGAAAAACGTCTGAAACAGGGAGGAACTACCTGAACTTGTCCAATAAGAAACACTCATAAGCGTTTTCCATTTCAAAATGTTCCAAATGTAAAAAATGTACCATTGCCTACTATAATGAACACAACACAAGGTCCATAGCATATGTGATATGACTAACAGGGTGGTGATTAGGAACCATTTACCTCTTGGTTCCCTACGCATTAATTAAGACTGATACTGATATGATCTCTATGGAAGGTTGTGTTGAATAAAATGAAGGAAATGGGGATGCATAAAGTCTAGCAGATGTTATAGCGGGTGCAGAGAAATGCTTGTGTTACATTGCATGTCAGAGCAAAAACCAAGCCATGAGGTTAAGGAATTGTCCTTAGAGCTCCGATTGTGTCGTAGCACAGATCTGGGGAAGGGTACCAACACATTTCTGCAGCATTGAAGGTCCCCAAGAACACAGTGGCCTCCATCATTCTTAAAATGGAAGAATTTTGGAACCACCAAGACAATTCCTAGAGCTGGCAGCCCGGCCAAACTGAGCAATCAGGGGAGAAGGGCCTTGGTCAGGGAGGTGACCAAGAACCCAATGGTTACTCTGACAGAGCTCCAGAGTTCCTCTGTGAAGATGGGAGAAACTTCCAGGAGGACAACCGTCTCTGCAGCACTCCACCAATCAGGCCTTTATGGTAGAGTGGCCAGACGGAAGTCACTCCTCAGTAAAAGGCACATGACAGCTCTCTTGGAGTTTGCCAAAAGGCACCTAAAGGACTCTCAGACCATGAGAAACAGGATTCTCCGATCTGATGAAACTAAGATTTAATTATTTGGCCTGCATGCCAAGCGTCTGGAGGAAACCTGGCACCATCCCTACTGTGAAGCATGGTGGTGCCAGCATCATGCTGTCGAGATGTTTTTCAGCGGCAGGGACTGGAAGACTAGTCAGGTTCGAGGGAAAGATGAATGGAGCAAAGTACAGAAATATCCTTGATGAAAAACCTGCTCCAGAGCACTCGTGACCTCAAACTGGGGCAAAGGTTCACCTTCCAACAGGACAACAACCCTAAGCACACAGCCAAGACAACGCAGGAGTCACTTCGGAACAAGTCTATGAATGTCCTTGAGTGGCCCAGCCAGAGCCCGGACTTGAACCCGATCGAACATCTCTGGAGAGACCTGAAAATAGCTGTGCAGCAACGCTCCCCATCCAACCTGACAGAGCTTGAGAGGATCTGCAGAGAAGAATGGGAGAAGCTCCCCAAATACAGGTGTGCCACGCTTGTAGCGTCATACCCAAGAATACCCAAGTCAAGGCTCTAATCACTTTCAAAGGTCCTTCAACAAAGTACTGAGTAAAGGGTCTGAATACTTATGTAAATGTTATATTTCAGTTCTGATATTTTTATGGGGTATTGTGTGTAGATTAATGAGGGAAAAAACGAATTGAATACATTTTAGAATAAGGCTGTAACTTAACAAAAATGTAGAAAATGTCAAGGGGTCTGAATACTTTCCAAATGCACTGTAAATACACAGTATGTTTAAACAGTATAACAAAAATGCAATGTACAGTAGCAGATATATTAAAATGAGATATGTGAAGAATACAGTACATGAATACACAGTGTGAAAAACAGTATAAAAGATACGGTCCAGTGTTTAATAAGAAGAATGAACTAATAACATAGACAGACAATCAGATCAAACATATAGATCAGCATTACGGTTTAGTCCATCTGAATTATTTGAAGAAACCCCAGAGCTGATCAGTGAATGGTGGATCTGAGGGTGTGTCAAATAGAGATTATAAATAGTCACAAGGAGAATTTCCTGGTCACATGACTTTACCAGGAAAAAGATCTGGGATCAGTCCAGTGTGAAGGACTCACCTGGTTGAGGTAAGCAGGTGTGTAGTAGGAGCAGCAGGATCAGCAGGAGGCATGGGACTCTGGGCCATGCCATTACTCACACCACTATGCCATCAGCACCTATGGAAAACACACACACACCAAATGAGTGGTGAATGGCAGGTGTATGAATGTTTCAGAATTCCCACACACACAGATGCGGACACACACGCACAGACAAAACTTTTACACACACACACACACACACACACACACACACACACACACACACACACACACACACACACACACACACACACACACACACACACACACACACACACACACACACACACACACACACACATCCTTAAAGGTCCAATGCAGCCAGATTTAATTTCAAAATCAAATAATTTCTGGGTAACAAATAAAAAGTACCTTACTATGATTGTTTTCAATTAAAATGTGATCAACAACAGCAGCATGGCTTCTTAGCAAAAAGCGATTTACAAAGCAAGAATTTTGCTAGGACTGTCTGGGAGTGATCTGAGTAGGGAATGGAAAATTGGCAGAGAGGTTTGAAACTCTCTGTCTTATTGGTCTATTAACTCATTTAACACCAGGTGATGTCACCAGGCAGGCCAAATCTCCATCCCACCAAAACAGCTCCTACACTAAAATGGCATTATCATAATTTTCCCAATTTCACAGTATTATTCCAACCTCATAGTGTGGAAATATATTTAAAATATATTTAAAACCCAGGAGCATAACTGCACTGGGCCTTTAGTCCTTAATTGAAATAATAACAAAGTGGTCAACAGCCTCTGTTTTGGTAAAAAGATGAAGGATGGGCCTGGAGAAATGTAACCACTCTCAAATTCATAGACAGGCCTATGGATGCAAGGACTGACCATGCATGATATCAACATTACAGTTTTAACCATGCTTTGAGGCTAGACAGGGTTTGTTTACATTTACATTGTTTACAAACATTGGAGTAAAACAAGACTGATCTTTGGTGATAGGTGTTGTTCACACAGTAACGTGCAAACCTTTTCAGTGTTACAGCCAATGATTTATATATACACTAGATGACTGCTAGGGGGCGATGTGTTGAAGCCAATGTGCCTCCAGCTTGGCACTTCCTCCCTTACTGTTGTAAAAAATACTTTGGAAGCCATAAAAATGTATGTATTAATGTCAACGTTCGTTTTTGCCTCATGTATTCTATTATAGACTCCTTAGCTGACAAGGGAAAAATCTGTTGTTCTGCCCCTAAACAAGGCAGTTAACCTACTGTTCCCCGGTAGGCCGTCATTGAAAATAAGAATTTGTTGTTAACTGACTTGCCTAGTAAAATAATACATACTTTAAAATTATATTATGTGTGCTTAACATAAACATTTGAAATATATACAAATGTTTTCCTTAAAGTACAATTTTTAGATTACTAATGTTACTGACCCACTACAACAACAAAAATGACACAAATACATGTAATTTCGTCCTTGAAACATTTAATGGAAATACTGTAGAATTTCATTCATTCCTATAGATTGATGTTCCTACCATTGAGTGGCTTCACTCAGTGGCCAATACGTAACAATCAGCAATCCAGGGTTTATATACATCATTGGTTACATATCTGTCACTGTCTTCGCCACTGACATATCTGCCACTCTGTGTATTGTGTAGCCTACATACATGTTTTTAAGCCAAAAGCACAGGATGATAAAAGCATCTGGTTTCTATTAACCATTGTTGTCATGTTATGATGCAAATGAGCTTACCATAGCCATAAGTATAGAGATGAGAGTGAACATTCAAAGTCTTGTATCATTTCAAGTCTAAAAACGTTATACTGCTAGGCCTAGTGATCAATATGATTTCCGCAACTGTAAGTTATGTTGAAAAATAAGTGGTTCGAAAAATAAGAGCTATTACCTCGTCGTCAAGAAAGACTTCAAAATAACGGAACTTCCATCTTTCGCCAGCATTCTATTGTACATTGAATAAATGTTTGCGATGTTTACGTGCGCAGAAGTTTGGGAGATTTTCGCTGCACACTGGCTATATTTCATTCCAAAACGATGCTTCCTCCCTTGCCTCCTCGCTCACTCCCTTTCACGGAAATGATTAGGCTGAATAGGTGAAAGCAATATGGCAGAAACTAGATTGGATGTGTGTGTAGACCTAACTATTTCTCACACATCCAACTTGTCTATGATCCTCAAAGCGGAGTGTAATGAGCTGCGAAGGGGTATGGACACATCTCTAAAAAGCTCTGAGATCTGTCTATGACCCGCCTACTATGACCCGCCTACTATGACCCGCCTAAATTGACTTTGAAAGCGATCCTCTATTGCATCAATTTTAACCCTACATTATAATGGTGTTTTCACATATAGTCAGTCCTCTTTAAAATAACTGATTTCAGTCCTCTTTAAAGTGAACTCTGTTTTCACACTGCGCTTTCCTTTGAATGAGAAACTCTTTTGTCAGTTCACTTCACCTATTTTGTGGCCGAATCCGTTCTGCATTCACATTTCTATGTTTAGAAGGGAACCAATATCTTTTTCCAACATTCACTTAATGCACTGTGGGTTTTTCAAAGTGCAGGTGGAGCCATTCAATCAGGTGTTATCAGACAGCTAGATATACCTTATATCTACTTACATTTTGGAAGCTAATAGATTGCATTTACTGAAAAGATGAGAGATAGTAATTGTAATCAGAATATAATTTTAACATGTAAATAGTATTGGTAACATAATAAATAGTAGAAGAATAACAACAGATTAAATGATGCTGTAATTTATGTTGGCCACTGCAACTTCCAGATTGTATCCGTTCTGTTCAGTTCCCTTATGGGCTCTTTTGAGGGGTCAAGTGTGTTTTATTCCTGTGGGATTGTACTCCATTTGAATGAGTCATTTTATTCAAAACGCAATATTTTTGTGCAGTAGAATTAAAAGTTCCTTTACACATGTCATAGGCCAACTCCCATTATGTCCTATGGCCCTATGTTTTCCTATGTCATGATTCTGGCATTGGCCGTATCTGTGGCTGGTGGGAAAACATACCAAGAGTCAGAATGTTAAGCAAATCAAATTTTTATTAAAACCTTTATAACAGGTTCATAATCCAAAATTAAACAGATTTGACAGATTTAAAAATAAAAAAATAAGGGCCATGTGAATGACGACAGTGAGACAAAAAGTAGGAAGGATCCAAAAACAGCAATGGAGAAAGTGGTCTGGAAACCACATTTCATCACAGGTAGCCACATTCCACAAGGTATAGAGACAGGAAGATATCGGTATTCAGTCCCAGTCGGTAATGACATAATAATAAGGAATTCCCCTAGACCACGCCCATAAATTGGGGAAAACCCGCTGAAATTCCGACCAATGGTTCGCAATGGTCCCACGTTGGGAAATAGAGCCTGGGAGAAGAGCCCTGTGGCTTCAGGCTATTCTGTGTGGGAAATGTGGGGACGCGGTGTCCAAGAAGGCTATACGTAGGTATGTGTGTGGAAAACATTTCATCACGGTTAACACATGTAACTTGTTTAGCTCATACTGTCCGTTTGTAATTCCACTAGCTGGATAGTCAGATTGTTTGTGTTATTGGTCTTGGCTAGCTTAATGTTCCGGTCAGTAGCTAGCTGTCACTCAAGTTGCTGCTAGCATTGTCATGGAAAAGGGAATAATAAGGGAAGCCCTACAATATTACGTTTTTCTAAGTTTTCTAGAACGCTAGGGAGAGGCAATATTGAAAAGTAATCTTTAGACATGTTGTACTTTTCGTAAATGGAGTTTTGTAATTGACTAAAACAAGCAGACAATAAGAAAATTGCGTTTGAAAAAGATAACTTTTTTGCTGTGAGCCAATGGGGAAACCTAGGTAAGCACAGGTTGTTTTACAGGCAGGTAGGGTCATGAGGTTCAATCTAATACCGACTGGGTCAATATGGAGAATAAGGTTATATTCTCCCTGCACAGTTAACATGATACTTTAACTCGGAAACACTCTGGAGAGCAGTTAGAAAAACCGAGAGAGAGAGATATGAGAAAATACCAGGTATGTGTAGGGCTATGTGTGTGCATGGGAGGAGAGATAATGGGGTGGATTCTCAGCAAAGGGAGCTGATGTCTCCCTTGCTGCAGCCCCACTTGCAGCAGGCATTGGACAGGCCCACCACCACATCACGGCCCTTACGGTCTGACATACGGAGAGCCTCCAGTATCTCCTCTGAGATGAGGGAGCGGGCTGGCCTGCTGATGAACACCCCACCCTCCTGGACATGCTGGAAGGGACCCTCTGGGACCTGTGAGTCTGAGTTCCAGCCTTCAGACGAGTCCTCGTCATGGGAGCTGAAAGGGTCCTGAGGGAAGTCTCCTGAAATGCAGTTTATAGTAGGAGTGTTGAAATGTGATATTGACTCTCAGTGCTGCTCAATTTATACATTCAAAAGTCAAAGATTACTGTGTTTCTATTTCAAATAAAATGTTATGTGTAACGTGCCAAATACAAGTAAAAAATAGATAAGTAAAAAAAATAATAATAAAAGTAACAAGTAATTAAAGAGCAGCAGTAAAATAACCCTAGCGAGGCTATATACAGGGGGTACCGGTACAGAGTCAATGTGAGTAGCAGTAGCGTAAAAAGGGGGGGCAATGCAAACAGTCTGGGTAGCCCTTTGATTAGCTGTTCAGGAGGCTTATGGCTTGGGGGTAGAAGCTGTTTAGAAGCCTTTTGGACCTAGACTTGGTGCTCCGGTACCGACTGACACTCAGTAGCAGAGAGAACAGTCTATGACTAGGGTGGCTGGAGTCCTTGACAATTTTTTGAGCCTTCCTCTGACACCGCCTGGTATAGAGGTCCCGGATGGCAGGAAGTTTGACCCCAGTGATGTACTGTGTCGTACACACTACCCTCTGCAGTGCCTTGTGGTCAGAGGCCAAGCAGTTGCCATACCAGGCAGTGATGCAACCAGTAGGATGCTCTCGATGGGGCAGCTGTATAGCACTTTTTGAGGATCTGAGGACCCATGTCAAATACTTTCAGTCTCCTGAGAGGGAGACTACTGTCTTGATGTGTTTGGACCAATGCACAATACATTTAAATGAAAAAAATGTAATCGACTGTGCGGATATAATACATTCCAATGGACAAAGCCAGTGGTACAAAAAAAGCCAACATAGTCCTTTCCCTTTACTCAACAAACCATAAATCACTGATAAATTGAATCAGGTGCATTACTGCTTGGCTAGAATCAAAATGTGCACAATTTAGAAACACAATGACCCAATAAAAGGCTTGTCCAGCTGGCATGCCTCACCTGCACTCCCGAGTGACCGTCTCCAGCGAGATCCTCCACAGGTGAAGATGACCGCCCGGATGAACTCCCGGCCACATAGCTTCACTCCATACGTGGGGCGCTCCATCCCCTGCACCCCAGCCACTAACAGACACACAGCTAATACCAGTGGTTTCCACATCATGTCCCAGGAGGTAAATGAACGAGTGAGCCAAAAAGGAGGAGAGAGAATAGATTCTTCAATGGTAGACTGGGCTGTTTGGAGCAGGTGTTTTTCTCTGTCTCTCTGTGGTCGCGAGTGTTGTGTGACTTCCCCAGTGACCTGGTATTGGTTTATAAAGGGGTCCTCAGCCATACGAGGTAGACATGGAACTTGCACATGCACACCCTCCCAACCAGGACAGTCATAGATAGGAGAGAGAGATAGACCCAGAGACCTTTATGGAGACAAAGCACTGACCAAAGGTGGCATAATTAGCCAATACTGCTCAAACGCGACGATGATGTCAGAGTAGTTTGTAATCTGATTACAGGAAAAACGAATTTTCTGGATGTCAAACCCACGTTTCATTTGAATCCTCACCTATACCTTTTTTGTGGTCATCACCCACCTCAAACTCACTTGATCACCAGACATTTCTGCTCATGCAAAGCAAGTGTTAATGTGCAAAGCCACGGTGTAGTGGGAACACTCCCTAACACATGTTACATACAAATCCCATCCGGAGACCAGGATTCAATACCTGTGTCCACCCTTCCCACTGTTTCTCCCTCTTGTTTATTTCCTCACTATCTGAATAAAGTGTCAAAACACCTTAAAAATACATTTAAACTTGATCAAATCTTCTACAGTGTAATGGATTTCTTCATCTGAACGAGAGGCGGACCAAAGCGCAGCGTGGTTGTTTTGATTCATGTTTTAATAAATCCCTTCACATGAACAAACTAACAAAAACAAGAAATGTGAAAACTCAAAACAGCCCTATCTGGTGCAAAACACAGAGACAGGAACAATCACCCACAAACACACAGTGAAACCCAGGCTACCTAAGTATGATTCTCAATCAGAGACAACTAATGACACCTGCCTCTGATTGAGAACCATACTAGGCCTAAACATAGAAATACCCAAATTATAGAAAAACAAACATAGACTGCCCACCCAACTCACGCCCTGACCATACTAAATAATGATAAAACAAAGGAAATAAAGGTCAGAACGTGACATACAGAGGTACAGTAGGAATGTTGGGTATGATGACACAGTTCAGAAGTGTGATGCCACCGTGTCAAAATGTCGGTATCAAGAACATGTTTTCTCAAACAAAAATACCCAGTTTAGTACATACAGTATACTACTAATGTACATGTGTGCTACATTTCAGTAGTGGAAGATCCAGCCTACCGACGGAGGAGGAGCTGTGACTGTGGATGACGACGAGGTGCCTGTTGAGCTGTTCCATGGCCTGTCTGTCAGATGTCTCTACATCTATGCTCCCTCCTCTCAAGATACTACCTTTCTGAACTGCCTATCATCTAAAGTTGACCATCGCCAACATACTGACAGATCCCTACCTTTGTTTTGTTAAATAGTTTCTGGTTACATTTTGTTTTCAAAGTGACTTTGAGATTCTGCTTGTAATGAAAAGCACTAAATAAAATACATATTTTTATTATTATATAGAACTTACTTTCAAGTAAAACTTAAACTCTTCTCCTATACCACTTCACACCTTTTCAGTGCTGACTCTGTAACCCCAGCTCTGATTATTCTCCCATGACTTGCTTCTCCCCTCATATTTCTCCATCTCTCTCTCTCTGAAAAAAGAGGGATGAAGTCACAGGTGGGGGGTTCACACATCAAGGAGTAGGGGGTGCGTGCGACGGAATGAGGCAAAGCGGGTGACATTTTCAAAGGCAGATAACATGGAAGTCATCATCTGAGTCAAACAAAGGCTGGGACCCTATCTGTGTCAACGCATAGGTAAAGGTCTCCCGTTTCAGAATTGACAATGGATTTGTGAATTTGTAATTAATAGGTTGATAACAATGCGAACAACATGGTATTTCAGGGGGACGTTGGAGACTCATTTGCACATTGTCTAGTGGTGAGTGACCAGGTGAGCAGGTTAAGAGAGCGACATTGATGGCGACTGAATGTGTTGCTTTTTGAATCATTTGTTTGTTGCCAGTATGTAGACTGTCTGTATACGTGTGTGTGTGTATCGCGGTTTTGTCTCACCAGGGGTGATGGTCAGATTCGTGTTACAACGAGGAATGAGCGTTACACCGAGGCCTGTGCTGGATTGATTTGAAGGTGGAGGGTCCGTCATGGCCTAGGGCGGTTTGTCACAGCATCATCGACTGAGCTTGTTGTCATTGCAATCTCAACGCTGTGCGTTACGGGGAAGACATCCTCCTCCCTCATGTGGTACTCTTCCTGCAGGCTCATCCTGACATGACCCTCCAGCATGACAATGCCACCAGCCATACTGATCGTTCTGTGCGTGATTTCCTGCAAGACAGGAATGTCAGTGTTCTGCCATGGCCAGCGAAGAGCCTGGATCTCAATCCCATTGAGCACGTCTGGGACCTGTTGGATCGGAGGGCTAGGGCCATTCCCCCCAGAAATGTCTGGGAACTTGCAGGTGTCTTGGTTGAAGAGTGGGGTAACATCTCACAGCATGAACTGGCAAATCTGATGCAGTCCATGAGGAGGAAATGCACTGCAGTACTTAATGCAGCTGGTGGCCACACCAGATACTGACTTACTTTTGATTTTGACACCCCCTTTGTTCAGGGACACATATTCCATTTTTGTTAGTCACATGTCTGTGGAACTTGTTCAGTTTATGTCTTAGTTGTTGAATCTTGTTATGTCCATACAAATATTTACACATGTTAAGTTTGCTGAAAATAAATGCAGTTGACAGTGAGAGGACGTTTCTTTTTTTGCTGAGTTTATGTTTGTGTGTGTGCAGGACATAACTACTGCAAAACAACCAACAAAAATTGGTCACAGTTCTTGCAGCTATGTCGGTCGCTGGGTCTGTACTTAGTCACTGGTAAGCTTTTAGGTGACTCCTATGGTTAGTACACCTACAGTTCATCCCTTGGCAGTGGTACTGTAGATTGCTTTATCACTGATCCCAACCGAGTCTCTCAGAGCATTCACAGTCAGCCCACTGACACACCTACACCTGTATCAGATCACAGCAAAATCCCAGTCTATTTGAAAAGCTCAATATTCAACCATGAGGCATCAAAGCCAAAGGGACTGCATAATACTAAGACATGCTATCGATGGAAGGAAAGTAGTGTAGAAACCAACCCCCAAAAATTGGTCAACAACAAATTCAATCCCTTTTAGAAAACGTTTCACTGAATTAGTTAAACTTGTTATTACAAAGCCTAAAGTATATTTGACCTTTCAGCTGCCTTATCAAATCTAAAAATGTCAAGCAGACGACCTAAGAAAATTAACAACAATGACAAATGGTTTGATGAAGAATGCAAAAACCTAAGAAAGAAATTAAGAAACCTATCCAACCAAAAACATAGACCCATGTATTTCACTGTTTCCCAAGCCAATAAATCCCTTTACATTAAATGTGTGAGAGCAGAAGAGAGAGAACAGAATCCATGTTAAACTACTCATTTTCATTCAGTGTTCATATACAGCGTTGTTGTTTTAGACAACTAAATTCACTGATCACTCATCTGCAATATAATAGTTATGTCACTTTCACTTAACCTTATTGCTCTAAAAGAGCTTGCTACACTAGGTCTAGGCCTACACAATAATAAGGTTGCATGCTTTCAGACCAGGTGACATTGAGGTCGCATTGTCTAACTTAATGTAACATTTTATTTCAACATATTTGATCAAATCAAACTGAGATACAGTGTTACTACCAAATCACTAGTTGATTGACATTAAAATAATCCAATTTCTATCCCGGATTTGGGATCCGCCTCTGTTGTTTAATTTCAAATTCAAACTGGACATGGGTTTCTCACAGATGTGAAGAAGTGCTTTGTATCGACAAATTATGTGGTACTACCACTTTAAAACATGTTGGGAGTTGTCTGCCAATCAGCGCGAATGAGGGGGAGGAAAGAAAGCGGGTGGGTAGCAACAGTTGCCCCGGTGAGGACGAAGCGCCATAGCCACGGTAGCCCTGGCGACAAGAACCCAGCAACGAGAATCAACAACAACAGCCTGAATCCTTGAAAAAAATAAAAACAAAAATATCGGTGGGAAATTCACTTGGAATCAGAGGTGAAACTCTAAACATATTAGATAGTTTACGTGTGCTTCTAACATTTCAAATGAAACATTATGTTGGATGCTGCTGTTTTTCTTTGCCTGTTTCAGTAGCCATTTATAGCAAACTGGTTGCCAACGTCTCTAGCTAGCTAACTTGCTTGTTGGCTCATCAATAGTGTCTCTTGAAACGCGGTGTCTGAGTACATTATGCCTGACATGACGCTTTAATACCCAGGCCGTTGTTATGGCGATGTCAAATGCACGATATGGGTACAAAATGGCGGGTGTTGTAGATACGCGAGACAAGCTAACGACCGTTAGCTAGCTCTGCTGTTGACATGCAGCTTGCTGACCAGCTCGAAGCTAATGTTAGCTAGCCAGGCTACGTGGAAAACCACAGTGGCATCTGTCAAATAATGTTCTAACTTTCCCCATCTTATCAGCTTTAACGCAAAATGTCCTTCTGTCTGGTTGAGACAGAGGTTGACTCGTTAACCAACGTTAGCTAGCTAGTTGCTGCTAGCCAATCTCACTGCGAGCTGATAGTAGTAGTCTGGATAAAACAAATTAAAAAGCTAACTAAAGATGCATTGTAATTTGGTAAATGAGAAGAAATAGCCGGCCAGAGGTTTTAGTTCTCAAGCCCGTACGAAGGCAAGAAAGGTAGCACTGGGAAGTGAAGTCAAGCAAGCAATGTGAAGAGGGGCGTGTCAGTGAGGGGCGCGACTGACTATATTATGCAGATGTAAGTTACAGTGGCAAGGACCTTGAAACATGGGGGGGCATTTGCGTTAATTCCAAACAGTAACTCATTCACTTGGATAGCTAAACTGAATTTTATCCAGTAATGTATATCTTCGTCTCATTTTGGCAACCGCAAAGGTCATATATAGTTATTTGCTGAGTATTGGCTACTCAATAAAACCCATACTATTGAATTGGCTAAAAAGGGGTGAAATGGTAGTGTTCTTGAAAACATTTTGCTTCACATCTGTAAACCTGCTATACTGTTATAAATTCCACAGAGCAGTGTCTCTTCTGTATATGAGAGAGTGCGAGGGAGAGAAGGGTTTGGTACTTTAGGGAGAAATAGACATGTCAAAGCTAGAAGCTGGATATTCTATTCTAAAAGAGTGGCCTAAATTCTGTACTTCGTCCAGACACCATGTTATTACCCCTTCATTAACCATGTAAATTACAAGTGAACTCAAAGTAAAAACAACACCAATGCTTTACGCAGTGTCAATAGACAAGCAGAATGGAGACTGGCTTCCCCACTTTACTCATGTTGCAGTCCCGTGAATATCAGTTGGTGTGTTCGATTCCCACGAGGGACCAGTACAAAAAAAGTATTAAAATGAATGCACTCACTACTGTAAGGCGCTCTGGATATGAGTGTCTGCTAAATCACAAACATGTACATGTAAAAAGCCTTCTGGCCTGTAGCAGCAGCAGTCACATTAGAGATGACTGATCGCATTACAGGTAACGGGACACCAAATGCATGCCTTTCTTTCCCTTCAAGCCTTCTCCTTCCCCACACCTCTTCTCTAGCTGTACCACTAACAGTCTTTGGAGGGGAAATCTCAGTCATAAGTGAATTGACTCATTATTAGGCCCAGACAGAATATGTGTAAAGAAGCAGAAGTTCCCCATGTGTATAGCAATTTCAATTATGAAATTAATTAGAGGCAGTGCTACAATACATTAATTACAGTGGTATAATTGTTTAAAATGTATGTAAACTGTGTTTAAACTTCTCTGTCTGTATTCGGTCTCTAAATGTTTTCAATCACGAGCAGCACCATATCAACAAGTACAATTCAGAGTATGTGCAAATGCACATGGCGAATAAAGGTGATTCTGATTATGAGACAGCGGTAAAAAGCCAGGTGCTGATAAGAAACCTCTCCTGCTGGGTTCCATCTGGCCTCACTGACTCAATCATTATCACGTTAAGGAACAGTCTGGATGATGATGATGATAGGGCCCCATTAAAGATAAAGCAACAATTTAACAATTACTATCTATAGCTACACTGAACAAAAATATAAACACAACATGTAAAGTGTTGGTCCCATATTTCTTGAGCTGAAATAAAAGATCCCATAAATTTTCCATACACACAAAAAGCTTATTTCTCTCAAATTTTGTTCACAAATTTGTTTACGTCCCTGTTAGTGAGCATTTCTCCTTTGCCAAGATAATCCATCCATCGGATAGGTGTGGCATATCAAGAAGCTGATTAAACAGTATGATCATTACACAGGTGCACCTTGTGCTGGGGACAATGAAAGGCCACTCTAAAATGGGCAGTTGTATCACACAACACAATGCCACAGATGTGTCATGTTTTGAGGGAGCGTGCAATTGGCATGCTGACTGCAGAAATGTCCACCAGAGCTGTTGCCAGAGAATTGAATGTTCATTTTTCTACCATAAGCCGCCCTAATGTCGTTTTAGAGAATTTGTCAACCGGCCTCAAAACCACAGACCATGTGTCACCACGCCAGCCCAGGATCTCCACATCTGGCTTCTTCACCTGCGGGATCGTCTGAGACCAGGCACCCAGACAGCTGATGAAACTGTGGGTTTGCACAACTGAAGAGTTTCTGCACAAACTGTCAGAAACAGTCTCGGGGAAGCTCATCTGCTTGCTCATCATCCTCACCAGGGTCTTGACCTGACTGCAGTTCGACTTCGTAACCGACATGGGAAAATTCTCACCTTCGATGGTCACTGGCACGCTGGAGAAGTGTTCTCTTCATGGATGAATCCTAGTTTCAACTGTACTGGGCAGATGGCAGACTGCGTGTATGGCATTGTGTGAGCGAGCGGTTTGCTGATGTCAAAGTTATGAACAGAGTGCCCCATAGTGGGGGTGGGGTTATGGTATGGTCAGGCATAAGCTACGGACAACGAACACAATTGCATTTTATCAATGCCAATTTGAATGCACAGATATAATGTGAAGAGATCCTGAGGCCCATTGTCGTGCCATTCATCCGCTGCCATCAGCTCATGTTTCAGCATGATAATGTACAGCTCCATGTCACAAGGATCTGTACACAATTCCTGGAAGCTGAAAATGTCCCAGTGCTTCCATGACCTGCATACTCTCCACGCATGTCACCCATTGAGCATGTTTGGGATGCTCTGGGTTGATGTGTACTACAGTGTGTTCCAGTTCCCGCCGATACCCAGCTACTTCACACAGCCATTGAAGAGGAGTAGGATAACATTCCATTGGCCACAATCAACAGCCTGATCAACTCTATACGAAGGAGGCGTCTCAATGCATGAAGCAAATGGTGGTCACACCAGATACTGACTGGTTTTCTGATCCATGCCCCTACCTTTTAAAAAATAGGTATCTGTGACCAACGAATGCATATCTGTATTCCCAGCCATGTGAAATCCACAGGGCCTGGTGAATTTATTTCAATTGACTGATTTCCTTATATGAACTGTAACTCAGTAAAATCTTTGAAATGGTTTCATGTTGCTTTTATATTTTTTATTCATTGTAGATTAGCCTGGTCCCCGATCTGTTTGTGCTCTTGCCAACAACATTGCTGTCATTGTCAAGCCAAACACAAGAATTCCGTCAGGAACTGGCAAGAGAGCAGAAAAAGACTGGCACCCAGGCTTCAGCTAGATCTCTCAGCTAAATAAAATAAAATCTTGTTTTCACATATTCAGTGTCTGAGTCCCAGTTCTCGTGATGGCCACGACAGGCTACGTTGGGGAGTTGCAGCCCGTGACGACCCAGCCCCAAGGGGCAGTGAGTGGGAGTGTGACGGTGGCTGGACAGTCCTCAGCATCCGCTGCCCCACACACCGTGGTAGCTCCTACGCAGCAGTTCCTGGCTCAGCTTCAGACCACAGTGGGGGCTCCTGCAGCCGCAGCAGGACACATCACACCTCCTGCACAAGCCACTCCCACAGCGTCACAGAAGACAGCAGGTATTGTTTCTGCCAGTATAATTTTTCATTTGATTGTAATACATTTATTAATTGCGATGTATAAATAAATATTTATATTGTTTCATTGATACATTTATGTACTTTTATGGCATTTTGAGTCATGTCTTATAGGTATGCATCCATTCAGATGCTTATGACAATGTGTATCATGCAATAAATTAACCCTAGTGTCTGTATCAGTTGTCCAGGTGGTGCCCACACAGGCTCCTCCCCCCCAGACCCAGTATGTGACGGCTGAGATCCAGGGTTCTTCATCACAGGCCAACAACGCCCAGAACGCCCCCCAGTACATCGTAGTCACCGTCACAGGTGAGCCGAGCTCAGCATCACATCACATGCTACTGACTGTAGACTTAATTTATCTGAAGTCATGACTGACACTAGTCTGGTCCCAGATCTGTTTGACAACTCCTATGGTGATTGTCACGCAGACCATAAGAGTTGGCAAGAAAGCACAAACACCTGGGACCAGGCTACATTATTGCGGCATTTCATTCAGAAACCTGACCATTTGTATTTATTTAATTTTATTGACCCTTTATTTAACTAGGCAAGTCAGTGAAGAACAAGTTATTATGTACAATGATGGCCTACCAAAAGGCCTTCTGCGGAAATGGGGGCTGGGATTAAAAATAAAATGAAAGCACAAAACATGGTGCAAACATTATTTTAGCTTAGAATAGGTATGATATGCTTTACAGAGATTATACAACTAAAGATAAATTAGAATCAGATTACGTTGGTGTCACGTTCTTAGATGGGCCTGAGAGAGAGGAAGTAACAAGTCTCATAGCTTCCTGTTCAAGCTCTGTTCTTGATCTTAAGAGAGCCGTTCTGATTCACAGTTTCTACCAAATGAATCTAAAAACCTGCAATGAGTGGAATGTCTCTGATTGCTGTGAACTCTGTCCCTGTGCTCTTGCTTATCATGAAGAGGTTGTGTACTGTAATATGTGGGTGTAGTGGCTCAGAGAGAAGTCACAATTTCATATTAACAGGTCTCGCTCTCTCTCTCTGTTTTTCTCTCTCCCTTTCTCTCTCTCTTTCCCTTTCTCTCTCTCTCTCTCTCCCTTTCTCTCTCTCTCTCTCTCTATCCCCCCTCTCTCGCTCTCTCCCTTTCTCTCTTTCTCTCTCTCTCTCTCTCCCTTTCTCTTTCACTCTCTCTCCACAGAGGGCTCTCTCCATTCAAGTGACTCTGTGTCTGACTCGAGCCCTCCTCCAGCTGTGGTACAGCAGACTGGGGTTCCCACACAGGTGGTGCAGCAGGTGCAAGCAGCACAGCAGGTAGAGGTCCCTTCCCCTCTCTCATTCACACCTGGGTCATGTTCATTAGGCACCAAACAGAAGAAAACAGATTAAAACACAGCAGGTAGAGGTCCCTTCCCCTCTCTCATTCACACCGGGGTCATGTTCATTAGGCACCAAACAGAAGAAAACAGATTAAAACAGAGAGGTGACTATCTGAACTTTTTCTCTTTCATGCCATAATGAACATGATCCTGGTAGATATTGCAACAATTGCAACTTGAAACCACACAGAAAAAAACTGTTTATTATTCGCAACTCATCATAAGACTTGGTGAAGCCAAAATAGTGCTGACATAAAGTATTTATGCATCCCTTCAGTATTTGGTGTCCAGCATTGGTGCACTATTATGTGGAAAATGAGAAGTGATAGTCTCAGCAGTTATGGGTTTTACGGTAACAACCTCTGAACAAACCAAACTATCGAAACTAGCATTTGCTGTTCCCCGAGAGAACTTGGCCGGAAATAGCTCAAAATACTTACTAATCTCTCAAGCCTATGGTGTCTAACTGCTCTCAGATGGCAAAACAGTAACTCAGATGTTTTATTGTCACACACTGGATAGGTGCAGTGAAATGTGTTGTTTTACAGGGGCAGCCATAGTAGTATGGTGTGAAACATGTGTTGGACAAGTCAGGACATGGGAAGCATGAGGAAAAATGTTCAGTTCTCGTCACACCCAGTTTGAGCTGATGTAACAGGGCTATTATCTTAGCTACCAGACGCTATTGTCTTAGCTACACACTGTGTGAATCTATCTGTGTTGTGTTTTCTGTCCTTAGAGGTCAGTGGTGCAGGCAACGTCCCAGATCACAGCCAAGACTGAACAGGGTATCACCACCCAGCTGAGTGTCACCAATCTGCAGCCTGTCCACCTCACTCAGGAGGTAAGACACACACACACACACACACACACACACACACACACACACACACACACACACACACGTACAAGACATAAACGGAACACCACACATAACACATAAATATACACACACACATAACCATCCTTTGAGCTAAAGATAGTATATATAATTCAACAACCACACGCTGTATTGCATTGTATTATGTATTCATTTGGTCCTGCTGAGCCAGATAAACATCACAACATTTCCCTCCTGGTTGGTTGGTTCCAGAGTTCGCATAGCAAACAGAGAGAGAGGGATGAGACAGACGTAGGGAGAGGCCGAGAGGTAGAGGAGGAGTGGACAACAGCAGAGCAGAGCAGGACAGACGCACAGTACTTTGCATGGGTGCCGTCAGACAGACACCCAGACATGCAGACAGACGGACACAGCCTCCAGGAGTACCCCTCCTACTTCCCCCTCTCCCTCCCCCTGACCTTCCCTCCCTTCGCCTTGTCCCTATCGGTGCTCTCGCTGGGCTGGGAGGAGATGGAGATGGGAGGCTACCCCACGGTCACCACAGCCCAAGGACAGCCACTCCTGTTTGACGCAGCCTCTGCCCTCAGAGTAGGTCAATTAGGTAGAATTTCTGCCTTAGTCTCCCACTACTAAGTGCAGTTTTAACTTAAAGATGCACTATGCAGAAATTGCTCTGCCATTTCCGGGCTCCTGAGTGGCGCAGTGGTCTAAGGCACTGCATCTCAGTGGAAGAGGTGTCACTACAGTCCCTGGTTCGAATCCAGGCTGTATCACATCCAGCTGTGATTGGGAGTCCCATAGGGCGCTGCACAATTGGCCCAGCGTCGTCCGGGGTAGGCCGTCATTGTCAATAGGAATTTGTTCTTAAATGACTTGCCTAGTTAAATAAAAGTTAAATAAATAATAGTTTGCCTGATTTCAGTTTATGTGACAAAACAAGCTGTTATAAGTGGAGAATCATTGTACCATCTTTTTTCCGTAACCAGAAATATGGTATTTTCAGCTGTTTGAAGCTGGTGTACAACACCTAGTAAAAGACGCAAAAAAGAAACTTATGAACAGGAAGCAGAGAAATACATAGAACAGATCTACCACTTCTGAGACTTGTTTTCAGTGAGAATCACAGATCCATAACACACATATGTGAATGGAATCAGGTCGCCCCCAAAATGACTTATTGCAGCTTTAAATGGAAGTTAGGTATCCTAGAGAGGCTGTCAGTGGGTAACAGAGTGGAGTGGGATTAAGGCAGAGACAACACAGTAGGTAGGAAAGAGCAATGTGAAGGGTAAGGGGAGCAGCCTGCAAGTCAAGGTCATTTTCCCATTGAAGTGAATGAGCCCGTGATTGATGTGGTATGCCTCATGATTGACTACGGTTGAAATATTTGGACACACTTCAAAGGAAATTGGAGGAGGGGGAGTAGATTAGTGTTTTGACCGACTCTGTGTGTGTACTCATGCCTGCATGTGTGTGTGTGTGTGTGTGTGTCCCAGGTACAGCAGCAGCTCCAGCAGGTGCCAGTGCAGCATGTGTACACCAATCAGGTGCAGTATGTTGAAGGGGGAGACAACAACTACACCACCAGCACAATGTAAGCTTTCCTCTCCACTACTCTCTCTGAACACTGTCTATGGGGATATAATGCTATGCCACTATGCTTATATAGTTTGTTAACTGTTGCTAACTAGCTAGCTTGATCACTAAAACTAGACAGTGGAGTAAGCCAGACAGCACAGACAGATCTGGAACTGCTATTTTTGTGATGCAGTGGTTCATCTTTCAAGACAACAGTTATACTGCTGATTTTGAAAATAACTGTCCTTCTGTCCTCCCCTGCTCCCTCCCCTGCTTCCCACCTCCTCCCTCTCTCCAGTCGCTCAGGCAGCTTCACCTACACAGACACCCCTCTGTACACTCAGACCACTGCCGCCCCTTACTACGAAGCCCCTCCCACCTCTGGCTCACAGGTCCCCACCACCGGCACACCCCTGACCGTCTCCGTGACAACGGGCTCCACCGGTGGTGTGTCTATGTACGTGGCTGGCACAGGCCAGATTGTGGCCAATCCGGCGGCCACCTCTGGGGGTGGGGCAACGGTGGTGGCGACAGGGGGAACAGCCAATGGGACTGGGGAAGGGGCGGGGGCTAATGGAAGCGGGGGCAGCTATGTGATCCAGGGGGGGTACATGCTGAGTGGCAACAGTCAGGGGGGCTACTCCACCCACAACGCCCGCTCCTCTCCTGCCACCGTCAGTACAACAGAGGGCGAGGAGGGTAGTGGCGTACCGTCGGCAGACAAAAAGGTATGAGACAGAGACGCCAATCTCAATACTATTCTCTCACACACACCTTTCAGTGTTCTACTAGTCTCAATACTATTCTCTCACACACACCTTTCAGTGTTCTACTAGTCTCAGTACTAGACTGTAGGAGGGACATGGCTGTTCTCCTAGTCTCAGTACTAGACTGTAGGAGGGACATGGCTGTTCTACTAGTCTCAGTAGTAGACTGTAGGAGGGACATGGCTGTTCTACTAGTCTCAGTACTAGACTGTAGGAGGGACATGGCTGTTCTACTAGTCTCAGTACTAGACTGTAGGAGGGACATGGTTGTTCTACTAGTCTCAGTACTAGACTGTAGGAGGGACATGGCTGTTCTACTAGTCTCAGTACTAGACTGTAGGAGGGACATGGTTGTTCTACTAGTCTCAGTACTAGACTGTAGGAGGGACATGGTTGTTCTACTAGTCTCAGTACTAGACTGTAGGAGGGACATGGCTGTTCTACTAGTCTCAGTACTAGACTGTAGGAGGGACATGGCTATTCTCCTAGTCTCAGTACTAGACTGTAGGAGGGACATGGCTGTTCTCCTAGTCTCAGTACTAGACTGTAGGAGGGACATGGCTGTTCTCCTAGTCTCAGTACTAGACTGTAGGAGGGACATGGCTGTTCTCCTAGTCTCAGTACTAGACTGTAGGAGGGACATGGCTGTTCTACTAGTCTCAGTACTAGACTGTAGGAGGGACATGGCTGTTCTACTAGTCTCAGTACTAGACTGTAGGAGGGACATGGCTATTCTACTAGTCTCAGTACTAGACTGTAGGAGGGACATGGCTGTTCTCCTAGTCTCAGTACTAGACTGTAGGAGGGACATGGCTGTTCTACTAGTCTCAGTACTAGACTGTAGGAGGGACATGGCTGTTCTACTAGTCTCAGTACTAGACTGTAGGAGGGACATGGCTGTTCTACTAGTCTCAGTACTAGACTGTAGGAGGGACATGGCTGTTCTACTAGTCTCAGTACTAGACTGTAGGAGGGACATGGCTATTCTACTAGTCTCAGTACTAGACTGTAGCAGGGACATGGCTGTTCTACTAGTCTCAGTACTAGACTGTAGGAGGGACATGGCTGTTCTACTAGTCTCAGTACTAGACTGTAGGAGGGACATGGCTATTCTACTAGTCTCAGTACTAGACTGTAGCAGGGACATGGCTGTTCTACTAGTCTCAGTACTAGACTGTAGGAGGGACATGGCTATTCTACTAGTCTCAGTACTAGACTGTAGGAGGGACATGGCTATTCTACTAGTCTCAGTACTAGACTGTAGCAGGGACATGGCTGTTCTACTAGTCTCAGTACTAGACTGTAGGAGGGACATGGCTGTTCTACTAGTCTCAGTACTAGACTGTAGGAGGGACATGGCTGTTCTACTAGTCTCAGTACTAGACTGTAGGAGGGACATGGCTGTTCTACTAGTCTCAGTACTAGACTGTAGGAGGGACATGGCTGTTCTACTAGTCTCAGTACTAGACTGTAGGAGGGACATGGCTATTCTCCTAGTCTCAGTACTAGACTGTAGGAGGGACATGGCTGTTCTACTAGTCTCAGTACTAGACTGTAGGAGGGACATGGCTGTTCTCCTAGTCTCAGTACTAGACTGTAGGAGGGACATGGCTGTTCTACTAGTCTCAGTACTAGACTGTAGGAGGGACATGGCTGTTCTCCTAGTCTCAGTACTAGACTGTAGGAGGGACATGGCTGTTCTACTAGTCTCAGTACTAGACTGTAGCAGGGACATGGCTGTTCTACTAGTCTCAGTACTAGACTGTAGGAGGGACATGGCTGTTCTACTAGTCTCAGTACTAGACTGTAGGAGGGACATGGCTGTTCTACTAGTCTCAGTACTAGACTGTAGGAGGGACATGGCTGTTCTACTAGTCTCAGTACTAGACTGTAGGAGGGACATGGCTGTTCTCCTAGTCTCAGTACTAGACTGTAGGAGGGACATGGCTGTTCTACTAGTCTCAGTACTAGACTGTAGGAGGGACATGGTTGTTCTACTAGTCTCAGTACTAGACTGTAGGAGGGACATGGCTGTTCTCCTAGTCTCAGTACTAGACTGTAGGAGGGACATGGCTGTTCTACTAGTCTCAGTACTAGACTGTAGGAGGGACATGGCTGTTCTACTAGTCTCAGTACTAGACTGTAGGAGGGACATGGCTGTTCTCCTAGTCTCAGTACTAGACTGTAGGAGGGACATGGCTGTTCTCCTAGTCTCAGTACTAGACTGTAGGAGGGACATGGCTGTTCTACTAGTCTCAGTACTAGACTGTAGGAGGGACATGGCTGTTCTACTAGTCTCAGTACTAGACTGTAGGAGGGACATGGCTGTTCTCCTAGTCTCAGTACTAGACTGTAGGAGGGACATGGCTGTTCTACTAGTCTCAGTACTAGACTGTAGGAGGGACATGGCTGTTCTACTAGTCTCAGTACTAGACTGTAGGAGGGACATGGCTGTTCTACTAGTCTCAGTACTAGACTGTAGGAGGGACATGGCTGTTCTCCTAGTCTCAGTACTAGACTGTAGGAGGGACATGGCTGTTCTACTAGTCTCAGTACTAGACTGTAGGAGGGACATGGCTGTTCTCCTAGTCTCAGTACTAGACTGTAGGAGGGACATGGCTGTTCTACTAGTCTCAGTACTAGACTGTAGCAGGGACATGGCTGTTCTACTAGTCTCAGTACTAGACTGTAGGAGGGACATGGCTTCATCATGTTATATTGTTATATCGTTGTCCCTGCACTACAGCCCCTCCCAAGCTTACTTCTGCCCCCCATGTCTCTATTATAACGAATGATTGATAATATATAATGTTCAGGAACCAAACCGATCAGTCGTGTGTGTTTGTTGACTAACCCATCCATTTGTCCCTTCTCTCTGTGTGTCCCTCTCTGCCAGGTGCAGTGGCTGCTAGATAACTATGAGACAGCTGAAGGGGTCAGTCTGCCTCGCTCCACCCTCTACTGCCACTACCTGCTGCACTGCCAGGAGCAGAAGCTGGAGCCCGTCAACGCTGCCTCCTTTGGGAAGCTGATCAGATCCGTGTTCATGGGGCTACGCACCCGCCGCCTGGGCACCCGGTGAGACGGGTTATATCATACAGACACGCACACACCGCCTGGGCACCCGGTGAGACGGGTTATATCATACAGACATGCACGCGCCGCCTGGGCACCCGGTGAGACGGGTTATATCATACAGACACGCACGCGCCGCCTGGGCACCCGGTGAGACGGGTTATATCATACAGACACGCACGCGCCGCCTGGGCACCCGGTGAGACGGGTTATATCATACAGACACGCACGAGCCGCCTGGGCACCCGGTGAGACGGGTTATATCATACAGACACGCACGCGCCGCCTGGGCACCCGGTGAGACGGGTTATATCATACAGACACGCACGCGTCGCCTGGGCACCCAGTGAGACGGGTTATATCATACAGGCACGCGCCGCCTGGGCACCCGGTGAGACTGGTTTTATCATACACACACGCACACACTCCGCCTGGGCACCCAGTGAGACGGGTTATATCATATAGACACGCACACGCCGCCTGGGCACCCGGTGAGACGGGTTATATCATACAGACACGCACACGCACACGCCCCAAAAGCTTGGGCTGAATCAGAGGCTGAATTGTGTATGTGTTCCAGGGGGAACTCCAAGTACCACTATTACGGCCTGAGGATCAAGGCCTGCTCCTCTCTGATCAGACTGATGGAGGACCAGCAGCACCTGGCCATGAGACAGCAGCCCTTCTCTCAGAAACAGAGGTGGACTATCAGCCTCTGTCTCTCTCTGCGTCTCTCTGTCTCACTCTCTCTGTCTCTCTCTCTCTCTCTCTCTGCGTCTCTCTGTCTCTCTCTGCGTCTCTCTGTCTCACTCTCTCTGTCTCTCTCTCTCTCTGCGTCTCTGCCTCTCTCTGCATCTCTCTGTCTCTCTCTGCGTCTCTCTGTCTCACTCTCTCTTCTCCTCTTTCACTCTCACAGTGCCTCAAACACTGTCTCCCTCTAGCACTCTAACAGTTGCTCTCTTTCCTACCCTCTCATTCTTTCTCTCTGGCTCTCTCACTCTCTTTCCCCCCTCTCTCACTCTCTGTCTCTCTTTCCTCCCCTCTCTCACTGTGTCTCTCTTTCCCCCCTCTCTCACTCTGTCTCTCTTTCCTCTCCTCTCTCACTCTCTCTCTTTCCCCCCTCTCTCACTCTGTCTCTCTTTCCTCCCCTCTCTCACTCTGTCTCTCTTTCCCCCCTCTCTCACTCTCTGTCTCTCTTTCCTACCCTCTCTCACTCTCTGTCTCTATTTCCTCCCCTCTCACTCTGTCTCTCTTTCCTACCCTCTCTCACTCTCTGTCTCTCTTTCCTCCCCTCTCTCACTCTCTGTCTCTCTTTCCCCCCTCTCTCACTCTCTGTCTCTCTTTCCTCCCCTCTCTCACTCTGTCTCTCTTTCCTCCCCTCTCACTCTCTCTGTCTCCCTTTCCTCCCCTCTCTCACCCTGTCTCTCTTTCCTCCCCTCTCTCACTCTCTCTCTTTCCTCCCCTCTCACTCTCTCTGTCTCCCTTTCCTCCCCTCTCTCACCCTGTCTCTCTTTCCTCCCCTCTCACTCTCTGTCTCTCTTCCTCCCCTCTCTCACTCTCTCTCTTTCCTCTCCTCTCACTCTCTCTGTCTCCCTTTCTCTCATTTCATTTCTGTATTTCTGTCCTTATTCCTAGAACTTATTGTGCCATTTTGTTGTATCTCTCTCATTGAAGCCTCCCTGCTGTATAAAGGATCTTCATTATTTTCATAATGAACCCCTCCTTCCTAGGTTGAAGCCGGTGCAGAAGGTGGAGGGGATGACCAATGGCATGGCGGCAGGCTCGGGCCAACAGCAGCAGCAGCAGGGGGCGGGGCTCTCTGACATCAGCGCCCAAGTGCAGCAGTACCAGCAGTTCCTGGGTGAGAGGGTGGGGGGTGTCAGGTCTGTCAACACTAGGGGGAATTGGGGTAACACCTTATTGTACCATCTTGGTGTTTACAGTATATGGTAACAATAAGGACTGGAGTCAATGAGTAGCTACTTCACTTAGTGTTTATATGACCACCAAAGAAACGGAAGAGTGTTTAAAATGTACCTACTATGTAATAACATTTGACCATATTTGACCAAGTACAGTAGAGAAATACAAAGATACAAATCTCAGAGTTATAGACTGACTGATTAACGGAATGGACCATATCGAACCGGGACATTTATTAAACACTAACCAATGAACTTCAGTAGGTTACAGACAGTGCTAAAACAGGTCAGACATTTACAGTGTCTGGCTTGTGTAAATACACAATTAATATTGTCTTCCGTCCCCATGCAGACGCGTCCCGGACCCTCCCAGAGTTCCCTGACCTTGACCTGCAGGGGAAGGCCCTACCGGAGGGCATAGAACTGGAGCACATCAAGAGCTTCCAGCTGCTGTATCGGGAACACTGTGAGGTGCCTGTCTGTATGTCACACTGGTTGTTTATATGTACAGCATGTTACTGTCTGTCTGTCTGTCTACCCCTGTCTGTCTGTACAGAGGCCTACCTCTGTCTGTCTGTACAGAGGCCTACCTCTGTCTGTCTGTACAGAGACCTACCTCTGTCTGTCTGTACAGAGACCTACCCCTTTCTGTCTGTACAGAGGCCTACCCCTGCCTGTCTGAACAGAGGCCTACCCCTGCCTGTCTGAACAGAGGCCTACGTCTGTCTGTCTGTCTGTCTGTCTGTATGTCTGTATGTATGTATGTATGTATGTACGTATGTACGTACGTATGTACGTACGTATGTACGTATGTATGTACGTATGTACGTACAGAGGCCTACCTCTGTCTGTCTGTGCAGAGGCCTACCCCTTTCTGTCTGTACAGAGACCTACCCTTGTCTGTCTGTAAAGAGACCTACCCCTGCATGTCTGTACAGAGGCCTACCCTGTCTGTCTGTACAGAGACCTACCCCTGTCTGTCTGCACAGAGGCCTCCCCCTGTCTGTCTGTACAGAGGCCTCCCCCTGTCTGTCTGTACAGAGGCCTCCCCCTGTCTGTCTGTCTGTACAGAGACCTACCCCTGTCTGTCTGTACAGAGACCTACCCCTGTCTGTCTGTACAGAGACCTACCCATGGTGTATGTGTCATTGTTCATTCATCAGTTCTTGTATAGTCCTGTTATGTACATGTCATCTGTACGTCTCACTGTTGTTTCTGTCGGTCCAGCTGTCCTGTGCATCCTTTGCATAAAGGGAGGAACTAAGATAGTTGATACTGATGGTGCTGGTGTTCCCTCTTTGTTTCCAGGCTATTCTGGACGTGACGATCAACCTGCAGTTCACCCTGGTGGAGACCCTGTGGAAGACCTTCTGGAGGTTTGAAGAGAGCCAGAGTGGAGACACTGGCACACTGGCTGTGTACGTCTTGTCCTGGGACTTCAATATGCTACTAAAGCAACTGTCTTTTTTTTTTTAAATATCAAGTCATTTTTTCAAGAATCCTGTGTCATTTTCTAACTATCTGTATTGTTGTAACAGACATGATGAGTCTGAGAAGCGCCTGCCTAAGGACTGTCTAGTGATCCTGTGTAAGTACGACCCTGTGCTCCGCTGGAGCCGCGACTGTGACAACACCCTGTACCAGGGCCTGGTGGAGATCCTCATCCCCGATGTGCTGCGGCCCATCCCCAGTGAGTTAGAACGCACTACACAACACCACATAATACTGATACAACTACAGAGCAGTATAGAGAGCCTTCAGAAAGTTTTCAAACCTCTTGACCTTTTCCACATTTTGTTGTGTCTGGATTTTTAAATGGATTAAATTGAGATTGTTTGTCACTGGCCTAGACACAATACCCCATAATGTCAACGTGAACTTATGTATTTAGATATTTTTTATAAATGAAAATCTGGAATGTCTTGGGTCAATAAGTATTCAACCCCTTTGTTATGGCAAGCCTAAATAAGTTCAGGAGTAAAAATGTACTTAACAAGTCACATAAGTTGCATGGACTCTGTGTTAAACACGATGTTTGAATGACTACCTCCTCTCTGTACCCCACACATACAATTATATGTAAGGTGCCTCAGTCGAGCAGTGAATTTCAAGCACAGATTCAACCATAAAGACCTGGGAGGTTTTCCAGTGCCTCACAAAGAAGGGAACCTATTGGTAGATGGATGAATATCCCTTTGAGCTGAAGGTATTAATTACACTTTGGATGGTGTATCAAGAAGCCGCTCTGGATTTCACCATGAGGCCAATGGTGACTTTAAAACAGTTACAGAGTTTAATGGCTGTGATAGGAGAACTGAAGATGGATCAACAACATTGTAGTTACTCCACAATACTAACCTAATTGACAGAGTGAAAAGAAATAAGCCTGTACACAAGAAAAATATTACAAAACATGCACTAAAGTAATACTGCAAACAAATGTGGCAAAGCAATTCACTTTTTGTCCTGAATAGAAAGTGTTATGTTTGGGGCAAATCCAATACAACACAGTACTGAGTACCACTCGCCATATTTCCAAGCATAGTGGTGTCTGCATAATGTTATGGGTATGCTTGTAATCATTAAGTACTGGGGAGTTTTTCAGGATAAAAAAAGAAACAGAAAGGTGCTAAACACAGTCAGAATCCCAGAGGGAAACCTGGTTCAGTCTGCTTTCCAACAGACACTGAGAGTTGAATTCACCTTTCAGCAGGACAATAACCTAAAACACAAGGCCAAATCTACACTGGAGTTGCTTACCAAGAAGACAGTTAATTTTCCTGAGTGGCCGAGTTACAGTTTTGACTTACTGTAAATCTGCTTGACAATCTGTGGCAAGACCTGAAAATGGTTGTCTAGCAATGATCAACAACCAATTTGGCAGAACTTGATGAATTTAGAAATTAATAATTGGCAAATGTTGCACAATCGATGTGTGGACAGCTCTTAGAGACTTACCTAGAAAGACTGACAGCTGTAATCGCTGACAAAGGTGATTCTAACATGTATTGACTCAGGAGGTTGAATACTTATCTCATCAAGATATATTAGTGTTTTTTAATTATTATATTTCTTTTTTACAAATGTTGGAATTTTTCTTCCACTTTGACATGACATAATATTTTGTGAAGATCGTTGACAAAAAATTACAATTAAATCTATTTGAATCCCACTTTTTACACAACATGTTTGGAATACTTTCTGAAGGCACCTTATAATACTACATAGCACAACATTACACTATACTCAGCGACCTTTTACGCTACTGCTACTTCTGTTCATCATATATGCATAGTCACTTCAACCATATCTACATGTACATACTACCTCAATCAGCCTGACTAACCGGTGTCTGTATGTAGCCTCACTACTTTTATAGTCTCACTACTTTTATAGTCTCACTACTTTTATAGTCTCACTACTTTTATAGTCTCACTACTTTTATAGTCTCACTACTTTTATAGCCTCACTACTTTTATAGCCTCACTACTTTTATAGTCTCACTACTTTTATAGTCTCACTACTTTTATAGCCTCACTACTTTTATAGCCTCACTACTTTTATAGTCTCTCTACTGTATATAGCCTGTCTTTTTTTACTGTTGTTTTATTTCATTACTTAACTATTGTTCTCCTAATACCTTTTTTGCACTATTGGTTAGAGCCTGTAAGTAAGCATTTCACTGTAAGGTCTACACCTGTTGTATTCGGCGCACGTGACAAGTAAACTTAGATTTTATTTTATTTTATTACAGTACACAAGACATAGCGTTATACTGCACTACATTATACTATGTGACATGACATAGCTGTAATAAAGCCTGTGTGTAGCTGGTGTAGAGGAGTCCGGTGCAGGATGCGGGTGCACCTCAGCCACACTCAAGGTACTCAACGATATCATAACCGCCATCGATAAAAGACAGTACTGTGCAGCCGTCTTCATCGACCTTGCCAAGGCTTTCGACTCTGTCAATCACCATATTCTTATTGGCAGACTCAGGAGCCTCGGTTTTTCGGATGACTGCCTTGCCTGGTTCACCAATTACTTTGCAGACAGAGTTCAGTGCGTCAAATCGGAGGGCATGCTGTCTGGTCCTCTGGCAGTCTCTATGGGGGTGCCACAGGGTTCAATTCTCGGGCCGACTCTTTTCTCTGTGTATATCAATGATGTTGCTCTTGCTGCGGGCGAATCCCTGATCCACCTCTACGCAGACGACACCATTCTATATACCTTCGGCCCTTCTTTGGACACTATGCTATCTAACCTCCAAACAAGCTTCAATGCCATACAACACTCCTTCCGTGGCCTCCAACTGCTCTTAAACGCTAGTAAAACCAAATGCATGCTTTTCAACCGGTCGCTGCCTGCACCCGCATGCCCGACTAGCATCACCACCCTGGATGGTTCCGACCTAGAATATGTGGACGTCTATAAGTACCTAGGTGTCTGGCTAGACTGCAAACTCTCCTTCCAGACTCATATCAAACATCTCCAATCGAAAATCAAATCAAGAGTCGGCTTTCTATTCCGCAACAAAGCCTCCTTCACTCACGCCGCCAAGCTTACCCTAGTAAAACTGACTATCCTACCGATCCTCGACTTCGGCGATGTCATCTACAAAATGGCTTCCAACACTCTACTCAGCAAACTGGATGCAGTCTATCACAGTGCCATCCGTTTCGTCACTAAAGCACCTTATACCACCCACCACTGCGACTTGTATGCTCTAGTCGGCTGGCCCTCGCTACATATTCGTCGCCAGACCCACTGGCTCCAGGTCATCTACAAGTCCATGCTAGGTAAAGCTCCGCCTTATCTCAGCTCACTGGTCACGATGGCAACACCCATCCGTAGCACGCGCTCCAGCAGGTGTATCTCACTGATCATCCCTAAAGCCAACACCTCATTTGGCCGCCTTTCGTTCCAGTACTCTGCTGCCTGTGACTGGAACGAATTGCAAAAATCGCTGAAGTTGGAGACTTTTATCTCCCTCACCAACTTCAAACATCAGCTATCTGAGCGGCTAACCGATCGCTGCAGCTGTACATAGTCTATTGGTAAATAGCCCACCCTTTCTCACCTACCTCATCCCCATACTGTTTTTATTTATTTACTTTTCTGCTCTTTTGCACACCAATATCTCTACCTGTACATGACCATCTGATCATTCATCACTCCAGTGTTAATCTGCAAAATTGTAATTATATGCCTACCTCCTCATGCCTTTTGCACACATTGTATATAGACTCCCCCTTTGGTTTCTACTGTGTTATTGACTTGTTAATTGTTTACTCCATGTGTAACTCTTTGTTGTCTGCTCACACTGCTATGCTTTATCTTGGCCAGGTCGCAGTTGCAAATGAGAACTTGTTCTCAACTAGCCTACCTGGTTAAATAAAGGTGTTCTCAACTAGCCTACCTGGTTAAATAAAGGTGTTCTCAACTAGCCTACCTGGTTAAATAAAGGTGTTCTCAACTAGCCTACCTGGTTACATAAAGGTGAAATAAAATAAAATAAAAAAAAGGACAGCAGATATGAGTAATAAACGTATTTACTCTAGATTCCACAAATACAACACAAAATATTTGAGCCCACAATAACGGACCGTATTACAAAACAAACAATCACTCACAAACAAACATGGGGGAACAGAGGGTTAAATAATGAACAAGTAATTGGGGAATTGAAACCAGGTGTTTAAGACAGACAAAATAAATGGAAAATAAAATGTGGATCGGCGATGGCTAGAAGGCCGGTGACGTTGACCGCCGCTCGAACAAGGAGAGGGACCGACTTCGGCGGAAGTCGTGACAATAGCACTATATTACACTAATGATCTACATAACATGACATAGGCCTGGTGGAGATTCTACATAACACAATAAAACACAGGTTGTTTGAGTTCAAGGACATTCTGTTCACCACCACATAGGAGAGCACATTTAGTTCAGCCCTGTGTCAACCTCTCTCTCTCTCCTGTCCGCAGGTGCCTTAACTCAAGCCATCCGCAACTTTGCCAAGAGTCTGGAGAGTTGGTTGACCAACGCTATGATGAACATCCCAGAAGAGATGGTCCGCATTAAGGTGTGTGTCTGCTTTCATGTGTGTTGGGCAGCATGTGTTGGTTTCTGTGGTGAGTGTGTGTTCTTGGTGAGGTCTTGTCACGCTCTCTTTTCTCACTTCCTCCTCTCATCCTCCAGGTAACGTCAGCCAGTTCGTTTGCCCAGACGCTGCGCAGGTACACCTCTCTGAACCACTTGGCCCAGGCAGCCAGGGCCGTGCTACAGAACACAGCTCAGATAAACCAGATGCTCAGCGACCTCAACCGCGTGGACTTCGCCAATGTTCAGGTCCGTCTGACCTAAGACCTGTGGTTACAGTGTATAGTAACAGTCAGACACTGTCCAGACCATAGACGTGTCATTATATTCATATGATGCAGACCAGCACTGATGGTGATCCCTGTAGTGTTTGTTTGGTAGATGTAGTATAATGTCCTAAAGCTCTGTGTGTTGTTGTTGTTGTTGTCGTACTGACATAACACAGGTGGCCTTTGTTACCTTGTCATTCAACTACTATATTTTGAAAATTGTGAAGTGACAAAAATATAAGAGACATGATACTGACGACTCTCTCTCTTTCTCTCCCCTTCCTCCCCTCTTTCTTTCTCTCTCACCCCCTCCTGTCTCTTTTCCTCTTCCCCTCCTCCTTCTCTCCATACAGGAGCAGGCGTCGTGGGTGTGTCGCTGTGAGGACCGTGTGGTGCAGCAGTTGGAGCAGGACTTCAAGCTGACCCTGCAGCAGCAGAACTCTCTGGAGCAGTGGGCTGCCTGGCTGGACGGGGTGGTCTCCCAGGTCCTAAAGCCCTACCAGGCCAGTGCCGCCTTCCCCAAAGCAGCCAAGCTCTTCCTGCTCAAGTGGTCCTTCTACAGGTGAGAATGGGATTAGTCCCATGACTGCTAAATACGGTTGAACATTTCCAGTAATTTCACACATTTTCAACTAGAATCAAATGGGAATAGGCAGGGAGGGAATCCTCCAACTGGGAAATTTGGGGAAGGTCCTAACATTTTACAACGCTACTGCTCAGAGAATTATTTTTTCCTGGTTAGTCAGGAAATCCAGATTTGTTTATCCATGCTAAACCGAACTCTTCCTCCTCCTCCTCCCCCCCAGTTCCATGGTGATTAGAGACCTGACTCTGCGTAGTGCTGCCAGCTTCGGATCCTTCCACCTGATCAGACTGCTGTATGATGAGTACATGTACTACCTGATAGAACACAGAGTGGCCCAGGCTAAAGGAGAGACACCCATCGCTGTCATGGGAGAGGTACACACACATATACACACATTTACACACGCGCTCACAGTGGCCTAAGCCAAAAAAAGCTAATGTGCTGTTGATATTAGTTACCATTGTTTAGTTGTTACCATTCAATTGTTACTGACTCATTTCCTATGTCTCTCAGTTCGCCAGTCTTGGCCGGAGTTTGAACCCACTGGATCCAGACAAAGGTAACTACCATCCATGTTGTTTGATACAAAGCTACTTATTGAGGATTGCCCAATCCCAGATCAATCCCTACCCCTTACGCATTTGTGGAGATCTGAGGGCATAGGGGGTAGGGGTTAGGGACTCATTTGGGATTGGGCAGTCTATTCCTATAACCATGGTTTCTGATATTAACCTTCATCCCACGTGTGTCTGTCTTCCAGAAGAGGAAGAGGAGGAGGAAGAGGAGAGCGATGACGAGTGTCAGGAGCTGTCTCTGCCCTCTGACGGGGCGGGGCTGGGGGAGGAGTCTCTGGAGCCACCTACCAAGCTGGCCAGAACCGACCAGAGAGTACTCTTCACCACGGGCCAGGACTGAACACACACACACACACACACACTGATACACACATGCACAAACACACTTCCATTCACAGACTGACTTACACAAATACTCACACATAACTGCATTAATTTATAAACATTTGTATACACACATACACCAAGATACCCTTGTATACACTAATATGTACACTAGAGGTTGACACGGGAGTGAAAATTCATTCCTGTTCTGTCTTGTCCTGTAAAAAAATGTTCCCTGTAATGCCCGGATCCTGCAGCGTTTCTATAACCCCGGAACTTTCCTGTCCCATTCTGATAAATATCACTCCCGTCCCATGCAGATTTTTACACACACAAATCATTTATTCCGTTACGCCTCGATCACACCAATAGCGTCATTGCATTTTGGTACACAAGATGTAAATTCATTTCCACTGGAACACTGTGTTGCCTTGCAGCATTGTGTTGCAGAGGCAGTTGCAGTGCGTTCTGTGTGGTGGAAGCGTTGGAGTTATCGAATGTATGCATCAGACTGTATGTGAAGACGGCCTGACAGAAATGGCAGCAGAAGGTGAAGGTTGAACTTTTGTTGAACACATCCAGATGATGCTGCGTACCATTTTGCATAATGACACTATCGTGTGATCGGGGCGTAGAGTAGTGGCTGGCTCCAACTGAAGCGAGGCGTGAGAGTGAGCTGGAAGGAAGGAAATTATCATTCGATTTTTGTCATTAAGTGAACGATATTAGGCCTACACAGTTTATTTTAATTAAATGCTCCACACATTACCATCCTGTGGTTTGTCGATCCTGTGCTGTCCCGAACATGACTCTAGAACTTCCCATTCCTGACAGACCTGTTCCCATGTCAACCTCTAATGTACAGTTTCTACACACATTTGAGTGTAGATACTGTACACACACACACACACACACACACACACACACATGTTCATACACTCAATAAAAATGTCTGCAGTCTCTACACATAGATGCTGACCCATCAGTACACAGACACAGTCCCAATAAGGTCTGTATGGCACAAGTCTGCTGTAAGCACAGATACCACACATGCATGGATGGGCACACAATCACCGGTCCGGCATTGCTGCACAAAGGACACAGGGTGAACTTACACACACACGCCCACGCCCACGCCCACGCCCAACCCATGGAGTGAAGAGAAAGTGTTTGTTGTCACTTGAATGGATCTGTGTATTGAACAAGGACCTGCCATGTTTCTCTGTATTGGTGTCACTGGCTGACAGCAGGGCAGTGCAATGTACATGCCAACCTAAACTACCCTCCAACAACTGTCTGCTGTACCAAGGTGGTCCTGAAGATGTGATGGTTAACAGTGTGTCCTCCCTTACCCAACCCTTCTGTATAGGGAGGAACGGAGGGAGGAAGAGGAAAT
Source organism: Oncorhynchus kisutch (assembly GCF_002021735.2). NCBI lineage: Eukaryota > Metazoa > Chordata > Actinopteri > Salmoniformes > Salmonidae > Oncorhynchus > Oncorhynchus kisutch. Next base: position 38,546 of record NW_022263708.1, read on the forward strand.
GGCTGCTTACGATTCTGCAGTTCTAAATTGTTAATTTAGCTCTCACTCTCATGTCAATCAAAGCCCAAGAGCCAGTCAGAAGGAGATGGGGCATGTGGGTGACAGCAGATAGACTGTAAAGAGAGTTGTTGTGTGTGATGCTTGTGGTGTGTGCGTGTGTGCTGGGGTCCTACTGCTGTGCTGTATTTTTAGGGTGCGATTGAACATGCGTGGATTTATGTGATTGTGTGTGTGTGTCTTGTAACGTGTGTCTGGTTGTACGATTGTTGAGTCTGTGCTTCAGGAGAAGTGTTGACTGTATATTTGGTGGATATTTTCAAAGGCATTCAAAATCATTTGGGGTGAATGTTTTTATTGGTTCTTTTTCATTTGATTTGTTCCTTTCCTGAAAAAGAGTGTCATGGTTTTGGGGGTTCCTGTTACAACCACTCACACACGCACACAAAAGATAAAACCCTGGTTTAAAGGTGTTTCCATGTCAACCCCACAGATGTGGAACAGTAGTCCCACAATTTCTCTCCGCTGCAGTGTCCATCTGCCTCTGCTGCTGAATGTGCAGTTCTGTAAAGAGAGATCAGTTCAATATATATTCCTGTTTGTGTTTTCAAGTGCTTCATTGCCATCTGTTTTATTGGTTTCTGTTGAGACCTTTGTGGCCTCTTGTTGTCCACACGTCATTGCGCCAGCCTTATTTTTTATGTTTGTTTATCTTTTTCATTTCTGTACCAGACATTTCTGATTTCAAATAATTACTTTGTTTACATATTCCAGGAAGGACTGTGCTGGACTGAGTTAAAATGCGATAATATAATTATATATATGTGTGTCACTCTATTTCCTTTTCATTGTCACAAAGTGAACCTTTCTTGTCTGGTGATGTGGTGTCAATCTGTCACACACTAAGTATATGTTGTGTGTATGTGTATTTACTGAGAGTCGTTATTGAGTGTGAGTGTCTATGTTTGATTTCAGTTCTCCTCAAATGAGCTCTCCATACATACACACGCCAAGGGTCCTGCTTCGTTTGCACAGTCACAGTCAATAACTGTCCTTTTATATGGTGAGATGTCAGTAGCCTGATCCCAAATATGTTTGTACTATCTTGCCAACTCCTGGTTTGACAATGACCATATAAGTTGGAGAGACAGCACAAACTGATCGGGTACCAGGCTAGAATATAACAATTCTGCCTATTTATCACAGACAGTCTCCAATTCGAGATCCCTATAGATCTCTTTCATGTACAGTACTGTATATCTGTGTCTGATGGAATCGCAGCACACAGGTGTAAGGTATTCTGAGGAAGACCCTTACAGTCGGTGCCATTGTTGTATGGGTTTAGCATGGTCCCAGATCTGTTTGTGCTGTCTTATAGAAGTTGGAATGACAGCACAAGCAGATCTGGGGTCAGGCTCGATGTGAAACGAGACAGGTGAATCAGACACCCTATCTTCCTCTACATCTCTCATTCTGTCTCACTCGTTTCCTTCCTGCTAATGTTTTTCTGCTGTTGTTTTGTTGTTGAAGCCATTTTCATAGAACATTGTCCACCACGATCAGTTCGGTTGTTGAACATGTATTGTATAAACATTTCATTGCATTTAAGTGTCACAAGAATGTTTTCAAAGGCAGCAATGAATATCTTGAGCACGTAGTGTGGACCTCTAAACCAGCATGTTTAACACTCTGGGGTGTCTGCTGCTACCACAGCTGATGATATATCCTCCCATGTCCTGCGGATCTCCCTATACGATGGCCATTCTTTTCCAGACAAAAATGTTTGTCATTTTTATAGAGTTCAGTTTCTTACTTCTAAAAGCAAAAATGGTATTGTGTGGCAGTGTTTTATGAATTTGGTCAAATACACGTATGACTGTGCCTTTGGGAGGTTGTAGAATGCACTTCAAATGTTTTTAATTTTAAAGATATAAAATAAATTAAGAATTTTTTAAGTTGTCACACCCTTGCCCTTGTTTTCTCCTCTGAAATGTACAGACTAGTTTCCGTTGGAGCAGGATGTGGGGACTCTACACTGTGATGCACAAAGACTGTACTTTCCATCACAGTGGCTGTGGTGCATTCATTAGTGCAAACTGTTTCAGAAAATAAATGTTTATATTGGACAAATTTATGTAGGTCCCCACCCATTTCGTCCAGTTTAATTCCGTTTGGTTCCTAGTAAATACACCCCTCGTCTGTCACATAGTCTTTGTGGTAAGCACTGCTCAGAATCAAATATAAATTTTTCACATTCTTACTTACAAAAGAGCTCAGGTTCAGCTTCCTGTCCCCTTTCGGTGTGACAGGAATTGAGAAACTGTAATACTAACACACACACACTACACACAAACAACCACAGTAAATACATTTTCCTGAAAACAGACTGTGGTCAAGTTACGATGGGGTCTTAACCTACATTGTAATAGACTGTGGTGAAAGCACATTGGAAGGCTTTAAGTGGTTTACTTACTCTTTGATAGGCATTTAGTTAATGTGTTGTTGTTGTCTACATGCTGATACTACTACAGTTAAGGTAGTCTCGCTGCTCTCGCATAGCCAAACAGGCACTAATTAACCTAGAACTCTGGAAGTAAATAGGAATTTGTTCTTAACTGACTTAAAGGTTCAATTAAAAAGTGAGGCTACATGAGGCAGCTCTCTAGTGGCCCCTAGTGGTAGGAATGGAATAGTAATTTAACTAGGCCTACTCCAGCCAAACCCGGACGACACTGGGCCAATTGTGCGCTGCCCTATGGAACTCCCAGTCACGGCCGGATGTTATACAGCCTGGAATCGAACCAGGTACTGTAGTGACGCCTCTTGCACTGACCAACTGACAGGTGTCTTCCCTGACATTTTCAACATGCCCCTGATTGAGTCTGTAATACCAACATGTTTCAAGCAGACCACTATAGTCCCTGTGCCCAAGAACACAAAGGCAACCTGCCTAAATGACTACAGACCAGTAGCACTCACGTCTGTAGCAATGAAAGGCCGGTAATGGCTCACATCAACACCATTATCCCAGAAACCCTAGACCGACTCCAATTTGCATACCACCCAAACAGATCCACAGATGATGCAATCTCTATTGCACTCCACACTGCCCTTTTCCACCTGGACATAAGGAACACCTATGTGAGAATGCTATTCATTGACCTCAGCTCAGCGTTCAACACCATAATACCCTCAAAGCTCATCACTAAGCTAAGGATCTTGGGACTAAACACCTCCCTCTGCAACTGGATCCTGGACTTCCTGACTGGCCGCCCCCAGGTGGTGAGGGTAGGTAGCAACACATCTGCCACGCTGATCCTCAACACTGGAGCCCCCCAGGGGTGCGTGCTCAGTCCCCTCCTGTACTCCCTGTTTACTCACGACTGCATGGCCAGGCATGACTCCAACACCATCATTAAGTTTGCAGATGACAAAACAGTGGTAGGCCTGATCACCGACAACGGGAAAGCCTATAGGGAGGAGGTCAGAGACCTAGCCGGATGGTGCCAGAATAGCAACCTATCCCTCAACGTAATCAAGACTAAGGAGATGATTGTGGACTACAGGAAAAGGAGGACCGAGTACGCCCCCATTCTCATCGACGGGGCTGTAGTGGAGCAGGTTGAGTGCTTCAAGTTCCTTGGTGTCCACATCACCAACAAACTAGAATGTTCCAAACACACTAAGACAGTCGTGAAGAGGGCACAACAAAGCCTATTCCCCCTCAGGAATCTAAAAAGATTTGACATGGGTCCTCAGATCCACAAAAGTTTCTACAGCTGCAACATCGGGAGGTGGTTGCATGGTATCATCACTGCCTGGTAGGGCAATTGCTCAGCCTCCTACCGCAAGGCACAACAGAGGGTAGTGCGTACGGCCCAGTTCATCACTGGGGCTAAGCTGCCTGCCATCCAGAACTTCTACACCAGGCAGTGTCAGAGGAAGGCCCTAAAAATTGTCAAAGACCCCAGCCACCCCAGTCATAGACGGTTCTCTCTACTACCCCATGGCAAGCCGTACCGGAGTGCCAAGTCTAGGACAAAAAGGCTTCTAAACAGTTTTTACCCCCAAACCATATGACTCCTGAACAGGTAATCAAATGGCTACCCAGACGATTTGCATTGTGTGCCCCCCCAACAACTCTTTTACACTGCTGCTACTCTCTGTTTATCATATATATATACCATACCAAGATGGCATAGCAGTCAGACGTCCTTTGTCCTCGTCTTGTCGTGTCCCGTGTATATATATATTTACATATTTTCTTCGCATATCTTTTCATATATTTTTTTCCCAAAATACTCAACTTCAAAACACTCTCCTGCAACCCGCCTCACCAATTATATAAAAAAAAAAGTATTATTCACCTCAAATCTGAAATCCGCAATAGAAGCTAGCCAGAAGCTAGCCAGTTTACTGGCTAACGTTAGTATTCAGCTAACCACGGTTGGTGGTCATCAGTTATCCTTTAGGTCGAAAAGCTACCGCCAGTTTTGTACAACGAGACTCAGACCAGAGCATACCGGACATATTTTCTCTCCATATCCCCGGATTTCTACCGCAAGCTCTGGACATTTACACCTGGATCTTGCAGCTAGCTAGCTGCTATCCGAGTGACTATTGGCTTACGTCGGTCCCGGAGCAAACATCAATTATTCCGGAGCTAGCCAACTGAAGAGTTCCATCGGCCCCTTCTGGGCTACAATCACCTATCCGGACCCGTTTTACTGCCGATGCAGAGCCCCACCGGGCCTTCACGACTGGACTACCGACGTTATCTGCCCGATTGAATTATTCAACTGGCCCCTCCGTCGCGACGTTACCTGAATGCCCATCTGCGGCCCGCTGTCTTATCGGCTGCTATCTGAATAGGTCTATCGAACAATTTTCTTGGGTCACTATAACTACAACATTTTCAGACAAGATAGAACGGCCAAAGGGGTGGTGTTGCAATCTACTGCAGAGATAGCCTGCAGAGTTCTGTCCTACTATCCAGGTCTGTGCCCAAACAATTTGAACTTTTACTTTTAAAAATCCACCTCTCTAAAAACAAATCTCTCACTGCTGCAAAAGACCACCCTCTGCCCCCAGCTGTGCTCTGGACACCATATGTGAACTGATTGCCCCCCATCTGTCTTCAGAGCTCGTGCTGCTAGGTGACCTAAACTGGAACATGCTTAACACCCCAGCCATCCTACAATCTTGATGCCCTCAATCTCACACAAATTATCAATGAACCTACCAGGTACCACCCCAAAGCCGTAAACACGGACCTCCACTCATCACTGTCAAACGCTCCCTGAAACACTTCACCGAGCAGGCCTTTCTAATCGACCTGGCCCGGGGTATCCTGGAAGGATATTGACCTCATCCCGTCAGTAGAGGATGCCTGGTTATTTAAAAAATGCCTTCCTCACCATCTTAAATAAGCATGCCCATTCAAGAAATTTAGAACCAGGAACAGATATAGCCCTTGGTTCTCTCCAGACCTGACTGCCCACCGATAAATCACCTATAATTGATAATATCAATAAGCATTTCTCTATGGCTGGCCATACTTTCCACCTGGCTACCCCTACCCAGGTCAACAGCACTGCACCCCCCACAGCAACTCGTCCAAGCCTTCCCCATTTCTCCATCTCCCAACTCCAGTCATCTGATGTTCTGAAGAGCTGCAATATCTGGACCCCTACAAATCAGCCGGGCTAGACAATCTGGACCCTTTCTTTCTAAAATTATCTGCCGAAATTGTTGCAACCCCTATATTAGCCCTGTTCAACTTCTCCGTCGTCTGAGATTCCCAAAGATTGGAAAACAGTTGCGGTCATCCCCCTCTTCAAAGAGGGGGACACTCTTGACCCAAACTGCTACAGACCTATATCCTACCTTGCCTTTCCAAGGTCTTTGAAAGCCAAGTCAACAAACAGATTCCCGACCATTTCGAATCCCACCGCACCTTCTCCACTATGCAATCTGGTTTCAGAGCTGGTCATGGTGCACCTCAGCCACGCTCAAGGTCCTAAACGATATCTTAACTGTCATCCATAGAAACAATACTGTGCAGCCGTATTCATTGACCTGGCCAAGGCTTTCGACATCCTCATCGGCAGACTCGATAGCCTTGGTTTCTGAAATGATTGCCTCGCCTGGTTCACCAACTACTTCTCTGATAGAGTTCAGTGTGTAAAATCGGAGGGCCTGTTGTCTGGGCCTCTCTATGGGGGTGCCACAGGGTTCAATTCTTGGGCCGACTCTCTTCTCTGAAAACATCAATGATGTCGCTCTTGCTGCTGGTGAGTCTCTGATCCACCTCTACGCAGACAACACCATTCTGTTATACTTCTGGCCCTTCTTTGGACACTGTGTTAACAACCTCCAGACGAGCTTCAATGCCATACAACTCTCATTCCGTGGCCTCCAACTGCTTTTATAAAGTAAAAACTAAATGCATGCTCTTCAAACGATCGCTGCCTGCACCTGCCCGCCCGTCCAGCATCACTACTCTGGACGGTTCTGACTTAGAATATGTGGACAACTACAAATACCTAG